>NW_021635107.1:0-38275 GCF_004799145.2 Neltuma alba | reverse complement strand
CACACTTGTCAAGTGATGAACAACTTGCAAGAAGATTACTTGTAGATTTCTCAATAGCACAAGAGAGTGAATCAACTCCTATACAAGAAGGGGAAGGTGAAAGGCACAAGAATCATGATTGCAAGACTAGCCCAACTCTTATGACCGAATTCCCATTCAAGGAGCATGAAGCTAAACCTTCTGAACAACAGGATTTGTCTTTAAATTCTTATCACATTTTGTATTCCACTCCTGTTTACAAGTCACTTGATCTTAATTTCTTTAACTATGCAGAATTGGAACACTTCTTGGGAATCATGCGAAGTGTAGCTGCTCCCAACCCTAGGAGATTAAGCATGACACCAACAAATTTGCCAAGATATGCAACATAGGAAGTGCACTTTTGCAATCTAATTTTACTTGTGAAATTGGAATTTCTCAAGATATTCTGCATCTAACTTTGAGTTTTCACATGGATTTACAAATGTTTTAAATGCATTGTTGCAGGGACCAATCAAGGAGCGTTACTCACATGAGGATGAATGTACAACTACAATTTTGGTATTGAAGCTTTGAAGCAATCTGAAAATAATTGCACTACCTTGGAGCTCAAGAAACTGATACCCTCAGTAGTTCAATCTCCTGAATTAGAGCTTAAACCTTGCCTTCAACACTGAAAAATGCATTTTTAGCTGAAAATGAAAGACTACCGATGATAATCTCTAACTCTTTGACTGATCTTGAAGAGTCTCAATTACTTGCTGTTTTGAAGAGGTATAAAAGTGCAATAGGTGGTCTTTAGCAGATATTCCTGGTATTAATGCTTCAATTTACACTCATAGAATCTTGTTAAATGAAAATGCAAAACCATAAGACAACCTCAAAGAAGACTTACCCCACTCATACTTGATGTTGTTAAAAAGGAAGTAACAAAGCTGCTTAGTGCTGGTATCATATACCCTATTTTAAATAGTGAGTGGGTAAGTCCAGTTCAGGTTGTTCCTAAGAAAAGTGGGATCACTGTGGTTAGGAATGAGAAAAATGAATTAATCCCCACTAGAATCTAGAATTCTTGGTGTGTTTGCATTGATTATAGGAAGCTTAATGATTCTACAAGAAAAGATCATTTTCCCCTACCCTTTATAGATCAATGCTTGAAAGATTAACTTGTAAATCTCACTATTGTTTCCTTGATGGTTTCAGTGGCTATTTTCAGGTTCCCATTGTACCTCAAGATCAAGAGAAGACTACATTCACTTGTCCCTTTGGCACATTTGCATATACAAGAATGCCATTTGGACTATGCAATGCACCGGGCACATTCCAAAGGTGTATGCTATCCATATTTAGTGATTTGCTAGAGAATGGGATTGAGGTGTTTATGGATGACTTTACTATCTATGGAAATAATTTTGATGAATGCTTAGTGAACTTGGAAAAAGCTCTACTCAAATGTGTTGAAAAGGACCTTATCCTGAATTTTGAAAAATGTCACTTTATGGTCCAACAAGGAATAGTTTCTAGGTCACCTAATTTCTGAAAAGGGAATAGAGGTAGACAAGGCAAAAGTTGAAGTAATTTCATCTTTACCCTATCCAACAAATCTTAAGGAGCTTAGATCTTTCCTAGGCCATGCTGGATTTTATAGAAGGTTCATAAAAGATTTTAGTAAAGTGACTTTTCCAATGTCCAAATTGCTGTAAAAAGATGCTTCCTTTGATTTCACTGATGAGTGTAAAATGTCTTTTGATGAGATTAAATCCAGATTGACTTCTCCACCTATTTTGACTTGCCCTAATTGGAATTTACCATTTGAATTGTGTTGTGATGCCTCTAACAATGCAGTGGGTGCAGTTTTGGGACAAAAAGATGGTAAGGCTTCCAAGGTTATTGCTTATGCTTCAAAGACACTAGCTAAGGCTCAAACTAATTACACAACTACTGAAAAGGAGCTCTTTTCTATTGTTTTTGCATTAGACAAGTTTAGACCTTACCTAATTAACTCTAAGGTTACTGTTTTCACTGATCATTCTGCTGTTAAGTATCTTTTCAGCAAGCCACAATCCAAACCGAGGCTCTTAAGGTGGATGTTGTTGATCCAACAATTTGATATTGATATCAAAGACAAGCCTGGAGCAGAAAATGTGGTGGCTGACCATCTAAGTCGCTTGCCAGAAACTACAAGGGGAGTAATTGATTCAGATTTTGTTTGTGATGAGTTTAAGGATTGTTCTGTTTCTGCATTGTCTGTCATGGAACCTTGGTATTGTCACATTGTCAACTTTTTAGTTGCTGGTCTAATTCCTCCTTCGTTGTCTCATTTTCAGATGCAGAAGATTAAGAGTGAGTCTAAACACTATATTTGGGACCCTCCAATCCTTTGGAAGGTATGCAGTGACCAAATCATTCGAAGATGTGTACCAAATGAAGAATTTCAAGACATCCTGCATGCTTGCCACTCTCAAACTTATGGAGGTCATTTTAGTGCTAACAAGACTACAAGAAAAATATTGGAAGCTGGTTTGTATTGGCCATCACTCTTTAAGGACTCTTATGAGTATTGCAAGAATTGTGATATTTGCCAAAGATTTGGTAGCCTAACTAAGAAACATGAATTACCCCAACACCCAATGCTTTTCTGTGAGGTGTTTGAAGTATGGGGTATTGATTTTATGGGCCCCTTTCTTCCTTCTATGGGTTTTACATACATCCTTCTTGCAGTTGATTACCTTTCACAATGGGTAGAGGCCATAGCAACCAAAAAGAATGATGTTGCCACTGTTTCAAAATTTCTGAAAAATAACATCTTTTCTAGATTTGGCATTCCTAGAGCAGTAGTTAGTGATAATGGCACTCATTTTTGTAATAAATTACTACAAGGGTTATTCACTAAGTATGGTGTGACACATAAGACATCCACACCTTATCATCCCCAAAGTAATGGGCAGGCTGAAAATGCAAATAGAGAAATCAAGAAGGTGTTGGAACGAATAGTTAAACCATCTAGGAAGGATTGGAGTGCCAGATTAGATGATGCTTTTTGGGCATATAGAACTACATTTAAAACCCCAATAGGCATGTCTCCTTATAGATTGGTTTATGGTAAGATGTGTCACCTACCGGTTGAGATTGAACATAAGTCTCTTTGAGCTGTAAAAACATGTAACCTTGATTTTGATTCTGCTGGCATGGAAAGATTATTGCAATTACAGGAACTTGAAGAGTTGAGACTTGAAGCATATGAGAATTCCAGGTTCTACAAGGAGAAGACGAAGATGATTCATGACAAGCAAATCCTAAGGAAGACTTTCAAGGTTGGAGATAAAGTGTTGTTGTACAAGGCACGATTCACATTTAAACCTGGGAAGCTGAGCACTAGATGGGAAGGACCATACTTGGTCAATAAAGTGCACAAGTTTGGTATGATAGAATTGCTAGATGAGAAGAGCGGCAAGACTTTCAAGGTCAATGGCCACCTGCTCAAAATCTACAAGGAAAATTTTGACCCACTATAATCTCAGGTTGTCCCCTTCCTTACATACCTTAGTCTGTGATTATTTGATTATTTTCATTCTTGAACTCCATTTTTTGAACAAGTGTGGGGGGGGACATAAATAGTAGCAAGTGTAGGTTATTTTTAGTTTATTTTTGAGTATTTTGTTCTTTCTTTCCATTCCTTCCTCGCCCATTTTTCCTTGCTATCTTTTGTTCAAATGTGCATTGAGGGCAATGCAAGGATCAAGTGTGGGGGAGTGAATGTTGTGTTTTTATGTGTTTTGTGTCTTTTGTAAAACCTCAGTTTTTCAATAACTTTTTGAAGGTTTAAGCTTGCTTTAGGAATTCTAATGTTACATTTGTGACTGATTTGATTTGAAAATTAATATCTTGAAGTGAAATTTTCTAATGCATAGAGATTAAGCATGATGTGTTCTTTAGCTGAAGTAAATGAATATGGAAGACAAAGCCTAGTTGGAAGGATTCTTTGAGCCTTTATATTCATTTATGGTGTGTGCATTCACTTATTTCTTATGCTCTCTAGAACTTGTCTTAGTTCTTAATCAAGACCACATGCAACATTAGTACTCTTGAAAATGATTGCAGCATTCATTCAAATTAGCTACTTAGACCAAATGGCTAAACCCTACACGATTTATCCCTTGTCACCCATTTGAGCCTTTTAGCTGAAATTCTCCATTCATTTCACTCTCATTATAAAACTTCTTTCCTACAAGGATGCATATTTCATTTCATTCATTCTCTTCAGAATTCACTAGCATTTTGATGGATTCAATTGATGGATTGATATGAGGAGATGCATACTTGAGCTTTGAAAAAAAAACTGAAAAGAAAAGAAGGAACATGCGAATGTAAAAGAAGAAAAAAAAAGAGAAAGAGAATAGAAAAGTTGAAAATAAATGAAAAAGCAAGAAAGGAAAAGAAAGTGGGAATAAAAGCACCTTTATAGCTTAGGAATTCAAGATCAAGAAATCAAACCTTAAATTGAACATTACTAATGCTATTGAATTCTACACATTGATTCACATATTAACTCCATCCTCATATGCATTCTTGTGCATTTCTTCCCCACCTTTACATTACAAGCCACAAAAGTCCTCTTGATTCTTGAGCACTTATGTATTTGAGTGGTGGAAAGGTAGAGCTATTACAAGCATATGGTAGAGCATTTGAATAAGTGAATTGAGTGAGAGAACCTTTAACACTTGTGAGTTGAGTGATATACTAATTCCCTTGTGTAGTCTTCTATATCTTATTCACTTAGATTAAATTACATATCATTGCTTGATTTCTTTGCATTAGAATGTTCCATGGATGGATGTTAGTTGAAGAATCATTGTTGGTTGCTGTTGTAACCTGAACTTTTGAGCTTGCTTATTCCTTTCTCTCATCCTTCTCTTTCACAATATGTTTAGACCTGATTTGCCCAGGAGTGCAAAAGCTAAGTGTGGGGGAGTTGATAAGTCTCATTATTTGCATACATTTCTAGCCCTAAACTCATGCTTTTGCCATCTATATTTGCATACTTTGGGCATAATTAGCTTCCATTGTGCATAAGAGTTGGTGAGAGGAATTGTGAGGTTTTGCAGGTGTTTTTACATGTTTTTATATGATTTTATATGTGTGTACTTTTGATCCCTGCTTTGGTGTGAATTTCAAGGAGTTTTAGTTCTGTCTGAGGCACCATGGTGGATTTCCAAGGGGACTCTCGGTAAAAAGCGCCGCAGCGGATTGGTATTTACATAAAGCTCAGGATCACTAATCAAAATGGCACCGTACAGGCCAGGCACCGCGGCGGATGGACAAAGGCGCCGCGGCGGATGACAAAAAATTCCAGATTTAAATGCAGAGTCGCGCGCTTCAACCGGGAGACCAAATTTCAGTTGCTCATTCATCTCCAGACGCGATTTTCTTGTTCTCTCCGCCTTCTCTCAATTCCTTCTTCCATTTTCGTCCAAATTCATCAATTTCCACCGATCAACCATGAATCTTTCATCAATTCTTGCTGTTTCTACTCTAATCCAGAGTATGAGTAGCTGAATTTCCAAGTTTTCCTAGCAATGAAGCTGACTTGAGTTCATAGAGCTGAACAGGGAGTCGTTTCAGATCTATTTTCCACTTTCTATTCTAAGATTCATTTGTTTCAGTTGAACAATTGTTATTAGAATGAAGGTTGAGTGATTAGATTTATGTTTCTTGGAATTTAGATCTGATTGAACACTCAGATGTGAGTTATGTCCTTGATTCAATTGAATAGAGTATTCTCTGTTGATTTGTAGATCTAATTCGTTTTTATTTGGACTGTTGTTCTGTAAATCTGAATTTTGATTGAATAAATTGATGAGTCACAGTTGTGATCATCCATAGAGAATTGCAACTTACTTCTCAAGTGTTCTTGTCAATTGATTTTCCTTCTCACCAAAGCAAGACAATGAATCTAGTAAGATAGTTGTTTTTGATCTGTGATTAGAGAGATTTGAGTAGTAGCTGAATCTATCCATTTAATTGACATTAAGAGACTCCAAATTATAAGATTAAATAAGGAAGGTTGGTGATTGAGCTCAAGATATTATTATCTTTTCATTTCATTATCCATGATTTTGTGATATTTTCTGGCCCTTTTTAATGATAATTGTGTTTAATTTAGATTAAGAGTCCTTACTTTAAGTTAGTGTCATTTTGAGGATTAAATTGTCATAATTGGTTATTAATTGGACTCAATTGATTTCTAGGACAATTGATACTTTAATTTGTTGCTTTCTATTGTAGGACACTAAAGATTGGGACCAGAATTGAAGAACTCAAGGCACAAGAAGCAAGAAAGGATCCTCTGCCTAAGTTCACCGCGGCACACATCTGACTTCGCCGCGGCGAAAATCATCTATTGAAGCAAGGCTCTCTGCCATGTTTCGCCACGGCGAACCTCTCGTATCAGCAAATCTCAACCCGACCATTTCGGGAAATTTTGACCTACCCATCCCCAGAAACCGACCCATGCACGCAATTTTCGGGTTAGAAACCCTATTTTGGGTATGATGAGGTCAGACTCTCATTATTCAGCCTCCACCTACGTTTCTATCATCTTCTTCTCTCATCTGACCCTCAAAAACCCTAATCCTCCATATCCATCCTCTTCACCCATTTCCTTACACCCTTTTCTTATCCATTTCCATTTCTTCCATCTGCTACTGTCATGGCTGAAGAACAATCTCTAGTTGGAGCTGATTCAAGAGCTATGATGAGCTAAGCTTCTCAACTCTTGAATATGGTGGAAGAAGCATGAGTTCCAAGAGCTTCAAAGGGGAGTTAGCTTCATCCATAAGTTCTAGTTCTTTATTTATGAATTTCTAGGTCTTAGGATTTGTAAATTTGGGCTGAACTATTTTGATTATGGTTGTAATCAATTCTGGATGATTATCTTGTGTATTGGATTAGTTAATGTTGAATTTGAGCTTCAATATATGTGGTTACATATATGTTTCTATGCAACTCTTTTGATACTCTCTTTCTTGCATGGTATTGTTTGATTGTTGAGTTAATCTAGGCTTGCATTAAACCAAGTGCATTAATTAATCTTAATACACACACTAAGTGAGCTTAATAGGATCTTATGAGATGGGTGCCATTGATTAAGATCCTAGACTTAAAGAGTTCTTTAAGGTTTTCCATTTAGAAAACTTGGTGATTTTTACTCCCAAAATTATTTTGAACTATGATTGCTTCAAAGCCATTTTCAAGAGATTACCTATCATTAATTTCCACTACATTACTACTATCTTAGAAAAATCCAAAAACATAGTAACTTAGATTTGATTTAATTGCATTTAGTTTTGACATTTCATTAAATGTTAAAAACCCAAAAACCCCCTTTTTCATTACTCTGCATAACATTTAGTCTAACCTAGATAACTAACTAAGGCTCCCAAAAGAGAAACGACTCGAGTTTGCATTACTGCATAGCTTGGATAAATTTTTGAGTGAGAACCCCTAAGCGAACGATAAGAAAGGCTCTCTTTCAAGTGGCGCCGTTGCCGGGGAGCCAAGAAATTGGTTCTCTAGGTTAGCTTGTGCTATTTGATTGACAATTGAAGTTTTGATCTTTTTGGGTAGCATTTAGGGTAGTTTAGTTGCATATTTGTTCATAGTATAGGTTTTCATCTTGCATAGCATCAAAATTTTTGGAAATACAAACAAATATACTGATTTTCTTGATTTTCAGCATCTCTCACGTTGCATCAGTGGAGTCCAGTATCTGATAAGCATTTGTCAACTTTCACCGCGGCCAACATTCCCTTTCGTCGCGGCCAACTGTTCGAATTACTGAGGGAATCCTCTCGGGATACTTTTGCCGCGGCACACCTGTTCTTTCGCCGTGCCAACTTTTGAAAAACCGAAGGATTTCTCTCGGGATACTTTCGCCGCGGCCAACCTCTGTTTTCGCCGCGGCCAACTCCCTGCAATCAATATCTGGTCGCCTCTGCCAACTTTCGCCGCGGCCAACATCTTATTTCACCGCAGTGAACCGTTCTAGAAATTTTAAAACTTACACTTTGCTTCTTTATCTGTGCATACATACTCATACCCACCCATACATACTCATACTCATCCATACACTTGCATACTTAACCATACACTTGCATTCATCACATTGCATGCTTTTAGTTGACTTTGTGTGCTGCAAGTCAATTTTGTTTGCTCTTTCTCTTGTGACTTTTATTTGCATGCCACGGAAAACAAAACTTGTGCCCTATAACCCTGAGATTGAGAGAAGACTCAGAGAGATAAGAAGAGAGAAAAGAATTGAGGGGACAAGTGAGTTGGTGATTGAGCAAGAGAATATTTCTGTGGAATCTAGCTTATCTAGTAGTGAGAGTGAACCTACTGACCAAGAGATAATGGCTGAATTACCACAAAACCAACCTCATCCTAACCCCAATGCCAACCAAGTGAGGAATGGAGGCAATGGAGGGAATGGAGAACAAGAGAGAGTAGGAGAAAATAATGGAAACCCTAGGAGAAGAACAATTAGAGAAGCCACAACTTCTGATGTAAATTTTGATCCTTTTACTGCGGCTTGTCCAAATTTTGAAGTTAACTTTGAGATTAAAGGTTTATTGATTAACTCTCTTCCTAAATTTCATGGCTTGACAGGAGAAGACCCATACCTCCATCTGCAATCTCTTTCCATGATTTGTCAGAGTATGAAGCCTGTGGGAGCATCATTGGACCAAGTGCTATGGAAGGTTTTTCATCTATCCTTGGAAGGCAAAGCTAGGGAATGGTACATGAGCCTCCCAAGACATGTAGCTGATGCATACCACAGTTGGGGGAACTTAAGGAAGGCATTTTTGGAGAAATACTTTCCGGCTTCTCGTACTTCATCAATGAGGAAGGAGATTTATTCTGCCAAGCAAGACTACGATGAATCCCTTTATGATTACTGGAATAGATTTCAGGACCTACTTTCAAGATGCCCACATCATCAAATCCCGGATGAACAATTGGTGCAGTACTTTATGATGGGTTGAAGAACCAAGAGAAAGGTATGTTGGATGCTGCATCAGGAGGATCTTTGATAGACTCCACTGCTGAGGAGGCTTGGGATTTGATAAAGAAGATGGCCCTGAATCATCAACAACATGGTGTGAGAGATACTAGAGGAGTACATGAGATGGGAGCTTTCGGTGCACAGTAGAAGAATGGACGCTTTGGAATCAAAAGTAGATTCTTGGGAAGCCAAGTGACATCTCAATTGTCTTTGATCACTGCTGAATTGAAGAATATGAGTGTGCATCGCCCATCTGCTCCTATGGACATTACAGCGCCTAGTTGTGAAACATGTGGATCAGTCATGCATATTTCTAGCGTTTGTCCAGGCCGCTATGAGGAAGTGTCTGCAGTCTTCCAAGGCCACCCAAATCAAAAGTGGGACCCCTACTCTAACACTTACAATGAGGGATGGAAATCAAACCCTCGATTGGGCTGGAGGAATGATGATAGTAGACCTCCAAACAGATTTCAGAAGAGTGGAGGAGCTGGTCCATCTTCAAACCAGTTCCAAAACCAGTCTCAAGCCTTGGCGGTCCCACCTAAGGATGAAACAAATCAACTCCTACAAAATATGATGGCTTTAATGAAGGAAGAAAGGGCTACCAACGCTACTCAGTTCAACTCCTTAGCTTCACTAATTCAACAAGACTCATCCAAGAATGATGCTAGATTTAGTGCTTTGGAAAAGAGAATGGAGCAATGGGAGACTAAATCTGAAAACATTAACTCCTATGTGACTCAGTTATCCAACAACATGAGTGAGCAACAAGCAAGGAGCAGTGGCACAATCCCCTCCAACACGGTTATCAATCCTAAGGGCTTGAACGCTATCACCCTTAGGAGTGGGAAGCAAGTGAAATTCAGAGAAGAGGAGGATGAAGTTATAGAGGAGGAGATCTTGTGTGATGAGCTGCCACAAGCACATTCAAAAGAGAAGCAGTCTGAAAGCTCCAAGGAGAAGAGGCTAAAGCTGAAAGAAGCCTCAAAAGAACATGATGGCAAGGGGATAACTGTGAAATCTGAGCCAAGCAATCATGGAGCCTCAAGCAAGGAAGGTAAGGAGGTAAACATCAATGAACTACCTTTCCCTAATGCTTATTTGAAAAATGTGAAAATGGGTAAGGAGAGGCAAGATCATGAGTTGCTTGAGACATTTAGGAAAGTAGAAGTGAATATACCCTTGCTTGACCTGATTAAAAAGATTCCTAAGTATGCTAAGGTCTTAAAAGAATTATGTACTCAAAAGAGGAGATTTAAACCTAATGAAAGAGTCCAATTACCCTCTAATGTGTCTGCTTTGTTTAAACCCCAAATTCCTGTAAAGTGTCAAGACCCTGGATCTTTCACTATCCCTTGCACTATAGGAAAGGTTACTATAGGGGGAGCCTTGTTAGATCTAGGTGCAGCCATTAATGTCATGCCTAAGTCCGTATACACCTCTCTAGGAGTCAAGACTCTTAAGTCTACCACTGTTGTGCTCCAACTAGCTGATAGGACTATTAGGTATCCTGAGGGCATTATTGAAGATATTTTAGTCCAAGTTAAGGGATTGGTGTTTCCTGCTGATTTTTATGTGCTTGACATGTCTTCTGAACGTGTGAATGATGCTACACTCATCCTTGGTCGACCTTTCTTAAGGACTGCTAATACCATGATTAGCATGAAAGAGGGCACCATAACTATGGAGGTGGGTGATAATAAAGTTTCTTTTAACATGTATGAAGCAATGAAACATCCTTATGAGGACTATTCACTTTTGGGGGTTAACATGATAGACATTGCTGTTGAGGATGCATGTACTGAAGTTGAATTGAAAAATGACTCTTTCTATTCTGATATTTACACTGATGAATCTAATGATGAGGATGAATCCATTTCTTCTTTTTCATCTCTTTACTCTACACCTTCTTCTTGCTCATGTGGTGGTAAAGTTACATGCCTCGATTGCACTGTGTTTAATTGTATGCTTTCCATTCCACATGCATTTTCTGTTTCTCCCTTGACTCCAATTTAGACTTTGATTCCTCTATTGTCAGTGATAATTCCCTTGGGGAAAGGTTTTCTGTTGCTATTTCAGATATGGAGGAAGAAGTCATGGAGGAAATTCCCTCTAAGGCAGTTGCTGTAGATCAACTAGAAGTTGGTTCAACGCTTGGAGAGGAAGCTATCTGCAAGGTTGAGGAACTCTCACTGGTTGAAGAAAAGGGGAGTAATCTTTTCTCTCTTGAACTTCATAAACTGATTCCCTCTATTGTGCAACCACCTACTCTTGAGTTGAAACCCCTACCCCCTACTGTGAAATATGCTTTTCTAGAGTCTGATGAGCGATTACCTGTCATTATAGCTAACTCCCTGTCTAAGGTTGAGGAAGAAAGACTCCTTACTGTATTGAGAGAGCATAAGAGGGCTATTGGGTGGACTTTAGCGGACATTCCTGGAATTAGTCCAGCCATTTGCACACATAGAATCTTGCTTAGTGAAGGTTCAAAATCAGTGAGACAACCCCAGAGAAGACTAAACCCCCTGATTCTTGATGTGGTTAAGAAGGAAATTACCAAACTTCTAAGTGCTGGGATCATCTATCCCATATCTGATAGTGATGGGTTAGTCCAATACATGTAGTGCCTAAAAAGAGTGGGGTTACTGTGGTTAGAAATGATAGGGATGAGCTTATTCCTACAAGAGTTCAGAATTCCTGGCGTGTGTGCATAGATTATAGAAAACTCAATGATGCCACACGAAAAGATCATTTCCCTCTTCCTTTCATAGACCAGATGCTTGAGAGACTTGCAGGCAAATCTCATTACTGTTTTCTAGATGGTTTCTCTGGGTACTTTCAAGTACCTATTGCACCGGAGGACCAAGATAAAACCACTTTCACATGCCCTTTTGGTACCTTCGCCTATCGTAGGATGCCTTTTGGGTTATGTAATGCTCCAGGGACTTTCCAACGTTGTATGATGGCTATATTCTGTGAATTCTTAGAGGAATGTATGGAAGTCTTTATGGATGATTTTACTGTTTATGGTGGTTCTTTTGATGATTGTCTTGCTAGTCTTGAAAAAGTTTTAAAAAGATGCATTGAAAAGAATTTGATTTTAAACTTCGAAAAGTGTCATTTTATGGTCAATGAAGGTATAGTGCTAGGGCATTTGATTTCTAAAAAGGGAATTGAAGTTGATAAAGCTAAGATTGAGGTTATATCTTCTTTGCCTTATCCTGCTTGTGTTAAAGATATTAGATCATTTTTGGGTCATGCGGGATTTTATAGGCGATTTATAAAAGATTTTAGCAAGATTGCTTTACCTCTTTCAAAGCTTTTACAAAAAGATGTGAAATTTGATTTTGATGATTCTTGCAGAGTTGCTTTTGATGATCTAAAGTCTAAACTCATTTCTCCTCCTATTCTTGTTGCACCTAACTGGACTTTGCCCTTTGAAATTTCATGTGACGCTTCTAATTTTGCTGTAGGAGCTATGTTAGGTCAAAGGGAGGAGAAGCTCTCAAGAGTCATTGCCTATGCTTCGAAAACACTGGATGCAGCTCAAGTCAACTATACAACAACAGAAAAAGAGCTATTTGCAGTTGTTTTCACTTTAGAGAAGTTTAGACCTTACTTGTTAAACTCTCATGTGACTGTTTTCACTGATCATGCAGCTGTTCGCTATCTTCTTAAGAAACCACAATCGAAGCCAAGATTGATTAGGTGGACATTACTTCTTCAGGAATTTGACATTGAAATAAAGGATCGAGCAGGGGCTGAGAACCATGTAGCCGATCACTTAAGTAGGCTACCTGATGATACACGGGGAGTAGACTCTTCTGAACTCACCTGTGATTCCTTTCCTGATTCAGTATTATGTGCCTTAGCTGTTAAAGAGCCTTGGTATGCGCATATTGTTAATTATCTTATAACTGGACTCACCCCTCCTTTCATGTCTAAATTTCAGGCACAAAAACTTCGAAGTGAATCGAGACACTACATTTGGGATGCCCCTCACTTATGGCGGATATGTAGTGACCAAGTTATAAGAAAGTGTGTGCCTAGTGAAGAGTTTGAGTCTATCATTGCAGCTTGCCATTCAATGGTTTGTGGTGGTCATTTCAGTGCAAGGAGAACATCTAGGAAGATTCTAGATTCTGGTTTTTATTGGCCAACCCTTTTTAAAGATTCTTATGACTTTTGTCGGTCCTGTGACAAATGTCAACGTTTTGGAGGGTTAGGTAAAAGACACGAAATGCCTCAACAACCTTTACTTTTTTGTGAAATTTTTGATGTTTGGGGAATTGATTTCATGGGTCCCTTTCCTCCATCCTTTGGTTTTATATACATTCTTCTAGCTGTTGATTACGTTTCCAAATGGATAGAGGCTGTACCTACTAGGAAAGATGATGCCCAGGCGGTCTCTAAGTTCCTTAAGTCCAACATTTTCTGTAGGTTTGGGATTCCAAGGGCTGTGGTGAGTGATAGAGGTACACATTTTTGTAATAAGGTAGTAGATAACTTGTTTTCTAAATTTGGTGTCACCCACAAAGTCTCCACTGCATATTACCCCCAAACCAATGGCCAAGCTGAAGTTTCAAATCGAGAGGTAAAACAAGTACTGGAGAAGATAGTCAAACCATCCAAGAAAGATTGGAGCCTAAGATTAGAGGAAGCATTGTGGGCCTATAGAACTGCTTATAAGTCACCTATTGGAATGTCTCCTTATCGCTTAGTCTTTGGCAAAGCATGCCACCTACCTGTAGAATTGGAGCATAAAGCATATTGGGCAGTCAAACAATGTAACATGAATTTGGAATCTTCTGGGATGGAGAGAAAGTTGCAGCTGCAAGAGTTAGAGGAGTTGAGATTGGAGGCTTATGAGAGCTCTCGACTTTACAAGGAGAAGACAATACTCGTGCATGATAAAGGTCTCCTACGGAAGAATTTCAAGGTGGGAGACAAGGTACTGGTGTTTAAGGCCAGATTCACTTTTAAGCAAGGAAAGTTCAATACCCGCTGGGATGGGCCTTACACAGTCATAAAGGTGCATCATTTTGGAATGGTGGAGCTTCTTAATGAGGAAACTAGAGCAAAGCTTAAAGTTAATGGCCATTAACTAAAGCTCTACCATGAGAACCAAAAGCCTCCTTAGCTCCCTGGTCGTTTCTTTCCTTCACTCATTTACATGTTTTTGCTTAATAATTTTGCTATGTTTTGTGCATTGTATGTTGAATGAGTGTGGGGGAGAAACCCTTTTCAGTAGGAAAGTAGTATAGTTATTTGTTAAATTCAATAAGACCCCCTGGAAGTTTTGATCTTTATCTTATCTTGTTTTGTGCTTGATGATTTGGTGCTTGGAATGGATTATATGATTAAGATTGATTGAGAAAGTTTGTATGTGGTATACTGCTTAATCATGGATTTATTGAGCACCTTCTGATCTCTTCCATTGCACTTTAAAGTTTTTGAAGTATCCAGCTTCGTCTGTTGTTTAGTGTTGTGTTTCTTTGATGTTTGAGTGTTGTCTGTACTATTCTGTGACACTTCGCCGCGGCCAACCCTGTCTTCGCCGCAGCGAAGTGGTTCGTTTTCTTCTGTGTTGCTCTCGATGATGTTTAGCCGCAGCAAACTCATGATTTCGCCACGGCAAAGGTTGCCAGTCCCTGTATGTTCCTCTCGAGAAGTATTCGCCGCGGTGAATCGTCCTTCTTCCCCTTTGTTTTTCGCCTCGGGCATTATTCGCCACGGCGAACCAATTATTCGCCACGGTGAACCCTCCGTTTCTATGCTGGGCGGTTTCATTTTTCCCTGATTTTTCATGTGATTTTACCGTTTTGCCCCCCTTTCTGAGTCACCCACCCTTCTTTCCTTCAACCCATTTTCGTCTTTTCGCGCCCCCACTCCATTATACCCCATTAATCTCTCCTTCGTTCTCCATTTCATCCATTCGCCTTTTCCTTCTGAAAACCGCTGCTCGCCCCCTCCCATTCCTGAGCTCCCATCTTCGACTTCTCCCTTTCCTTTCTCCATTCGCACCACTCCCTCTACCTTATATCTCCCTCTAACCCGTCGCCCCCCCTTCTTTTCTCTTCTCCCTTCTTCAAATCTTCGGTTCCCTCTATCTCCTTCTCTGCTTCCCTGCGCACCGGTCATTCTTCCTCCTCTTGGTATGTTTCTTTCTTCCCTTGTTCTTTCCTTTAGTTTATTTTGTTCAGTTGTTAGTTTGCTTAGTTATTCTGGCTTTGTGTTTTTGTTAGGTTGGGTTCTTTTGTGGTTAGTTTGTAGTTCTGTAGCCTGTAGGTTATCTAATGATTCATAGTACATTGTGTTTTTCTTTAATCTCTTTGCTTAATTTTGAAAACCTTTGGTCCTCTGAAAACCTATGAATCATTAACTAACCATTTGCTACTGTCTAGGTTGTAGTTTTGGTTTTTTTTGGGTTGTTTAGGTTGTGGTTGTTTGTGTTGTGTTTAGTGTTCTTATTGTTTGTTGCTATAGGAAAATGCCTCGCACTAAAAATCCTGAACCCTTACCCGTGTCTGACTCTGACTCTGAGGAAGCCGTATCTTATGATGACATTTATAAGTTAGTCGACAAGCGCCCCCTCCTTAAGGAGAGACCCTTTTCCCTTGAACCATCAGACCACCCCTTTGTCCAAAGACTCCGGGAATCCCAATTGCTTGAATTGGTTCGCCCACGAGAAATGGGCAATGATGCCTTCGTCCGCCACTTTTACACCTACGCCCGCCTTCATGGCATGCTATCCATTCCCTTCCGTGACCACCTTGTGAATTATTCCTTCACTACTTTTAACATAGCCAACCACTACCCTCTTCCTGAGGTTCATCACTCCCATTACTCCCATTATCGAGATAATTATCCTTATGATGAAATTGTCTAGACCCTATGTCGGGATGGTGCCACTTGGCATCGTCCCCGCACTGCTGAGCTGTACTTGAAACGTTCTGATTTTTGGCCTGAGGCGAGGCCGTGGCTGCACCTGGTCTGCAATAACATCTTGCCCACTTCCCATCTCCAGAACCTTCCTAAACGCCAAGCCCTTATTGTTTTTCTCCTCATGACCGGAAAAACTTTCGATGTAGCTGCCACTATCCAATCCGCCTTCCACGATTCCGTCAACACCAAAAAACTCACCAATAGCATCATCTTTCCCCACCTTGTCTCTGACATTTTCCACAAGTGCGGAGTTCCTTCATTTGATAATGACAGCTATTTCTAACCTGCACCTCTATTACGGTATGAGCGCCTCAAACAGCCCACTCTTGGACCCCACCCACCTATCCACCCTGTTTACGATGTTAGTGCAAGCCAGGCAGCTGCTGAGCCAGCCGAGGAAGGCCAAGATGCTCCTGAGCCTTCCCAGCCAGTCACCTTAGACACACTTGCGGATGACATTGACGAGCTGTCTGAGGAAGTTCACCAGTTACACGTTACACTCCTCTGGGAGATTAAGCGGCAAAAGGATCGTGATGCATTGTATGACCGAGATCGTCAATACCGCCGCCGTATTGATGCATTGATCGCAGACCGATTGAACTTTGCCTTACCGGCTAAGGAGGAGGAGCCACAGAGCAGTATGGGTATGGACAGAGCAGGCACATCCGGTGCAGGACCATTAGGATCCTGAGCAGCAGCTTTAGTTTTTCGTCTCTATGCTTCTGTTGTTTTCGTTTGTTCTTTTTCTGTTGTTTTGAGGCTAGAGATTTCTGAACCTTTATTATGCTCCTTAGTCTTGAACTTGTTTAGATGGATGTTTCTTAATTGGTTTGTTATGATCTTTGCTTTATTTTCCCCCTGCTTCATTTTTGGTATTTGCTGTCATTGATTCTCACCTTGAGGACAATGTTGTGATTAAGTGTGGGGGAGGGACTTATTATGGATTCTAGCAAATATTTCTCATGCATCCATGCATCTATTTGATTTTGAGGTGTTTTTGAACTTATAAAGTGGTTGAATTGTGAATATTTTGAGTTTAGTTGCTGAAGAGTTGAAATTGCACAGGATTTTTCGTTTCTGCCACCCTTCGCCGCGGCAACATTACACTTCACCGCGGCGAAGCCCCCCTTTCTTTCATGTTAATTTTCTCTCGGGATACTTTCGCTGTAACACCTCATGTTTAAATCAATTAACTTTCCTTGCGGAAGCATTTGGAATCACTTTTGAAGGCTACAATTGATGAAAAATCAAGTTTGAAAACTTTCATTTACGGGTTACTATTTATTGTCACCTTAAAATGTGACAAACTTTGAAAATTCATAACTAATTATAGAAAAATCAAAATTGAGTGATTCCAAGTTCTAAAGAAATCTCTTTGGATAAAATTTTGAGGAAAAATAGTTTCTGAACTGATTGCCTTGAAATTCAAGCTAAATTTCCTTTGAAAAAGTTACTGTTCATTTGGTCATATTCGGATTTTACTGTATTTTTGCCTAACTTTGGAAAGGCATAACTTTCTGGTCGGTTATCAGAATCGGGCAAACTACCCCTCATTTTAAAGAGAAACATCAGATCTCTTTGGTTGCCAAATATTATGACCTAACTCACTCGTTTGATAGGTCAAACTGGAGCTACAAAATCACTGCTCCAGGACTTATGTTTTATCCCTTGACATCTCTTTAATTCTTTTTATTTCTTTGGCATACATAACATGGCCTTACTCTTTCCCGTTCATGCTCATACACTTTCATTCATGCCATAAATATTATAATCAAATACATGGCATCATTGACATCCATAACATAGTTCACAAAATAGTAGAATTATACATTTATCAACAGTCTCATCCATTAACAAGAATAATTCTCCGCTTACTTCTCCTTACTTCTCATGCTATTATTGCCCATCATTGATTGACCTAAATAGTTGGTTAGGGAGGGGTGAGATTTGGGGGAATCTCAGTAGCAAACATTACCCATAAGCATGCAAGACATAATGCACATGCATGACATGTTATAACATTAACACATGAATGCCATAGAAAGTAAGCTAAAGCATTTCATGCTTCCATAACATATTGCCAAGGAAAAACATAACATAAACTTGCAAACATAACTTTGCAAACATTTCATCATAGCTTAGTCACATCATGGCAACACAATCACATCATGCAAGAATACATATCAAGCACACAGTATAGGTAAGTTCACTACCTTGTAACGTGGCTTTCCCCTTGCTTTTCCTTTGGTTCTCTTGTCTTTCCAACCATGTGGACATTCGGTCAACATCACCAAACATCCTCTTGGATGGTCCAAAGGTCCTAAACATAGTCACATTGATCATAGAATCCATTAGGACCACTAGATTATATAAAGTTCAAGACTAGCTTTCTTGAACCTCAACCCTTTCTCTTAGTCTTAGGGTTTTCTTTCTAACTTTTATAATATAAATCCTATCATTTTCCATCCTTATGATCCATTTCTTGTCAATTAGGACCACTTTAGATGGCCTTAGATCAAGAATACCAAATCTAGAAATTTTGGTTCACGGGTACTGTTCACGCAGAATTTCCAGAATTTTTGCTCAACTTTGAAAATTCATAATTAATTCTAGAAAAATTCAAATTGAGTGGTTCCAAGTCTCACTAAAATCTCCTTAAGTTAAATTTAAGGGAAAAATAGTTTCAGAAACCAATTCTATGCCGAACAGTACCGAAACTGTACGGAACTCGAAACTCTTCCAAAAGTTCAACACTGTTTTCAGATTTCAAACCCTAACTTTGAAAAATCACCATAAATCGTACACATATTCAAATAAAGTGTTCTACCTATGGATTTAAAGCTCACAGAGTTTACTTTAAGCATGAAAATTTTCAGAATCAGATACATGCAGTAACTAATCCGAAATAGGTATAAAATCAGGTGCTATAACCATCACATACCTTGTTTTAGAGTTTGATCTAGCTTGGAACCACTTGGCCTTTCTTTCTCCCTCTTCTTTCTCTCTCTAGAAACTATTTTGCAAGAGCTTCCCCATGGATTCCTTATGCTTGGACGAAATGGTAGGGAGGGGAGGGGGTATTTATAGAAAAGCAGACTGAATCTGGACCGTTGATCTTAAAAATACGTGGCTCGATCTGGACCGTCCATTTTCTCTTTTGATCTTACGGTGACAAGTGTCCTATGACATCATGCTTGCCTCATCATGATGAAATCATGCTTACATCATCAAGCCACATGTCTTTAATCCAACTGCAAATGTGTCTTGCATCCGACCGTACATGTGTCTTCTATCTAGCCGTACACGTAATATTTTCTTTTTCTCATCTAACCGTACACTTGTCACTTTCATGTCCTTTCATCATTTATGGAATTAAAATAGGGAGAAAATAAATAGAAATTCGTGCAAAAATATTTTCTTAATTATTTCTCCACCTATCAAGCCAATCTTGTACCATATCAGATATTTTTCGGGTCCTGACTTACCCTGTACCACCGGGACAACTTTTTCTTAAAATTCTGGCCAATAAAAGGTACACATATGGCGCCATCTTAGAGGAGCATAGATGAAAATAATTAGCTTTGCTGACAGGCTACTTGACCTTATTAGGTCATGCAGTAGGGATTTCACTATAACGGGTAGACAAAAGACTGTCTAAAATATTCCCATACTGCGTTTTGATTTTTATGCTGTCCATAAATATCTTCTGGTGACTCAGCATGATGACTCATAGGTGTCATGATTACGTTTGGTGACTCAGCACGATGACTCGTCGGTGTCATGATTACGCTTGATGACTCAGCATGTTGACTCAGCATCGTCATGATGGCTCTTAGATATTTTCTTTGGTTTTGTCTCCTATTTAGGGGATAAAATTATTTAATATTTGACTGGAGCATTTTATTCAATCCAGAGCTCCAAAAATTCATCCAAAAATATCATAAAATTCCTCATATTCTAGAGAAAATCTGTGAATTTTCTCAGGTCATAACTCAACCTGTAGGCCCACTTAAAAATCATTCTTTAAAATGCCCTTTTTCAGCACAACTGGCTTTTAAGTATTCTTAAAGCCATTTTGCTGGTCTTCTGGGGATGAGACTAATTTTATAATTTTCTATAGTCTCTTAGATCATACATCCCTATTTTACCATAATTTTCTAAGGTTTCCTTATGACTCAAACAATTAAATCTACCTCTACATCTCAAATTGAGCCATAAACTTATAAATTCCTTTTAAGTTACCTCAGGGGTATTTTCATCATCTCTCTTAACAAAAGAGCCTTAGAATATTATTTTCCATTTTCTGGGATTTTCTTAGAATTTTCTAAGTACTTTCCATTTTTACCCCTGATGGCCGTAACTTTCTGAATTTACGGTTTTACCCCTGCTTAGGCTCAACCTCATAAAACCATAGCTTTGAGGCTTCTAACTTAACCTTTGGTTTGTATCTAGCCTCTTTTCTCTTTCTAGGCCTCTGAGACTTTACTGGAGCCTCTAACTTTGATTACCCTTTAGCCCCTTAAAAACTTTCACTTTGCAGTTTAGTCCCTGAAACTGCTTTAACTTCCTTTCTCATCTTTAGGACCTCTACTAAAAAGGGATCTGGTAGCCTATCTCATTCAGGCTATTTCTGATTTTTCTAGGCCTAAAAATCAGGATGTTACATTCGCCGCGGCCAACTTATGTTTCGCCGTGGCGAAAGCCAGCCCTTTCCCCAGATTTCGTCTCTGCCTCAGTTTGCCGCGGCAACCTCAATAGTTCGCTGCAGCGATCACCCTTCTTTTAAAAAATATATATATATATTACTCAAATAATTAATTCTTTGCAATTTCAACTGGTTTTCAGAAATTTTTCCTAGCTTAGGTTCTTTATACTCCTGCATCCCTTTTAAATTTATTAGAAAAGTTCAAATTGTACTAGTGCTTTTAGAAAATTTTCCATGCTTTTAAATGAGGGATGAACTTAGGCTAGTTATTCTCATGTTTTTGACAGATAGTGAATGATGATATGCTTTGAAATCATGACTATGTGGTTGTTAACCCTTGAGATTGGTTAATTGAGATTTTAACCTTGTTGGAAGGATCTTTGGGCCTAAAGTTATTAAATTGAGTGAATCTACTTATAGGCCTAGAAGTTCCAAAAATAGCCTAAATTAAATAGGTTACCAGACCCCTGTGAGCAGAAGTCCCAAAGATGAGAAAGGAAGTTAAAGCAGTTTCAGGGACTAAACTGCAAAGTAAAAGTTTTTAGGGGCTCGAGTATAATTAAGGTTAGAGGCTCCAGTAAAGTCTCGAAGGCCCAAAAAGAGAAAAGAGGCTAGATACAGGCCAATGGGTAAGTTAGAAACCTCAAAGAGATGGTTCTATGAGGTTAGGCTTAAGCAGCGGTAAAACCGTAAATTCAGAAAGTTATGACCAGCAAGGGTAAAAATGGAAGAGTGTACAGAAAATTCCAAGAAAATCCCAAAAAATGGGAAATAATATTCTAAGACTCTTCTATGAAGAGAAAAGATGAAAATACCCCTGAGGCAGCTTAAATGGAATTTATGAGGTTGTGACCGGTAAAATGTATACCGTTTGAGGTAATTATTTGAAATAGCAAGAGACCTCAAAAGTGTATACAAAAATGAGGTTAAAGGGTTGAAAGGTTGTACTAATTTATAAAATTAGTCTCGCAACCAAAAGGCCAGTAGAGTGGCTTTAAGAAATTAAAGAGCCGGTTTTGCCGATAAAAGGGTATTTTAGTAAATGAATTTTATGCAAGGCTTAAAGGAAGTGTTATGGGCTAAGAAAATTCATAGATACTCTCTAAAATTAAAGAGAATTTATGGATCTGACAAAAAATAATTACAGAGGCCAGAGCACTGTAATTATAGAAAAGAAGTTAAACCCGAGTAAAAGTGCACCGATAAAGTGTTAATCAGAGTCTTGCACTTTGCTTGGCCCACAAGTCGCCACTTGTCAAGCCTTTAATGGATGGTAATTAAAGTTTTCCAAGTGTCAAGCTACCAATGGAGAGGATCTTGACTTTGGAATTTAATTACATTATGATTTAAGTTAATTAAGAGAGAGGATTAAGATTAAGTAGGCTAATGACACTTGGCAAACATTAATGATGGTTGGTGGGATATTTTGTACACATTAATGAGCTCATCTCTCCCCTAAATCAGATGGGAATTTCGTGCAAGGCATGAAGAGAGGGAAAAAGAGAGAGTTTTGAGGGAAAACCAAGAGAAAGGCATCAACTTTGGTCATACAATCAAGGTTCAAGGTGAGTTCTTGGCTCTAGATGTGTTCTTGCCTTGGTTTCTTTCTCTTTTATGGTTGAAAATATGTCTTCTCTCCCTTTTGATGGCTGGTCGAAATGGTTGATGAGTGGGGAAGGGAGTTTGGTTGTTAGATCTTGCTAGAACACCTCAAAGTATGGTAGATCCAAGTGGATCTATGTGAAAATTGGAAGAATTACGTGCTGATTTGATGGCTTTTTCGAATTAGTTACTGTTCATATCTGGTTCTGAAATTTGGCATGCTTAAAGTACACTCTATGAGCTTTAAATCCATGGGTAGAACACTTCATTTGGATATGTGTACGATTTATGGTGATTTTTCAAAGTTAGGGTTGAAATCTGGAAACAGTGTTAAGCTTTTGGAAGGGTGTCGAGTTCCGTACAATTCTGGTACTGTTCGGCGTAGAATTGGTTCCTGAAAACATTTTTCCTTTAAATTTAACTTAATTATCTTTCAGTGAGACTTGAAGCACTCAATTTGGATTTTTCTAGATTTAATTATGAATTTTCAAAGTTGAGCAAAAATTCTGGAGATTCTGCGTGAACAGTACCCGCGAACCAAAATTTCCAGATTTGATATTCTTGAATCTAAAGCCATCTAAAGTGGTCCTAATTGATAGGAAATAGATCATAAGGATGTAAAATGATAAGATTTATATTAGAAAAGTTAGAAAGAAAACCCTAAGACTAAGAGAAAGGGTTGAGGTTCAAGAAAGCTAGTCTTGAACTTTATGTAATCTAATGGTCCTAATGGATTGTGTCATCATTATGGTTATGTTTAGGACCTTTGAAACATCCAAGAGGATGTTTAGTGATGTTGACCGAATGCCCACATGGTTGGAAAGTCAAGGGAGTCAAAGGAAAAGTAAGAGGAAAGCTTGAGGTGCAAGGTAGTGAACTTACCCTTTATGTGCTTGACATGGTATGCTTATGTGTTGGTTTGTATTTGTTGTTTGAATGATGTTGTGACATGATGATTGTTGCTGGAAATGCTGTTTTTAATATGTTCCCATGGCCATGCATTTTTATACCAAGCATAAAGCATGATGGCATGTCACTAGTTAACTTAAGTTTATGAAAAACTACATACCATACACTAGCATCCATTTGTGCATGTATGTGGTAATGTTTGCTACTGAGATTCCCCCGAATCTCACCCCCTCCCTAACCAACCATTTAGGTCAAATCAATGATGGGCACTAAGGGCATGAGAAGCAAGGAGAAGAAGTGGAGAATTATTAATGCTAATGATTGATGTTATTATTCAATGTATAATTCTCCTATGTTGTAAGTTATGTTATGAATGCCATCAATTCAATGTATGTGCTTAGGATGTTTATGGCATGAATGAAAGTATATGAGCATGAATGGGAAAAAGTAAGCCCATGTTAGGTATGCCAAAGAAATAAAAAGAATTAAAGTAAAGAGATATTAAGGGATAAAACGTAGGTCCTGAAGCAGTTAATTTCAAGCTTCAGTTCGACCTATCATATGAATGAGTTAAGCTACGAAATTTGGTACACTTATAATACATATCCCAAGCTTTAAAATGAGTGGTAAATCACATCATTTGGATGTGTATACAATGAGATATGAATTTTCGAAGTTAAGGCGCAGAATCTGGAAAGTCCAGATTTTACCAAATGAATAGTAATTTTAATCCAATAAACTGTACGTTTTCAGTGAGGATGAGTTCAGTTGAATATTTTTCCCTTAAAGAGCATTGAAAGAGCTTTCCGTAGAATTTTGGAACACCTCCATACGATATTTCTAGAATTAGTTATGATTTTTCAAAGTTGGACCTGTAATCTGAAAACTGGACAGTGAACAGTAATTTTCCGAAAATTAACGTCCAAATTGAAATTTTTAAGCTTAAGACCATCCAAAGTGGTCTGGAATGGTTCTAAATGAATGCTAAGGTATTATATAAGTAAGGTGTGACATTTTTGGTATCAGAGCAGAGGTTCTGGCATAGGAAGAAGAGAACTATCTGCAAGAATTTAGAAAAGCCCAGTTCAGGTTAGAGCTAGTAGTGGAATACTAGCTAAGGTCCAACTAAGGTTATGGATTGGAGGTGAATGCTCTAGGGAAAATAAGTAATAAGGATCTTTAAATGAAGTTGGGGTCCTCTGTTAGAAAGGTACAGATAAAATGATGAGGAGTTATACGCAGAGGAAGGTAGCCACTGTGTAAAGATAAAGAGACTTCCCTCTAAAGAAAAGGGGATAATGGCTTATAAGTCAAATAGAGGTATGAGTCTAAACCCTAGAAGAAAAAGGGTTAAGTGGCAACCTAAGTTAGATACAATTACTGTAGCCTTGATACAAGGTTAAGGCAGCACGATCAAAGTAGTTATCTTTGATTCCTAAATAGATATAAAAAGGTCAGAAGAGCTAAAGATTAATTTCTGCCACTGGTAATCCCTGAGGATAAGGGAAAGCAAAAGTGCTAATGGCCCAGAGTTGTGAGCCAGACCCTTCCTTTATTGCTTGAAAGGAAGTAGTTGACTTAGTTGGGGATTACAGTGAGGCTAGGACATGGAAGTCCTTCAGGCAGCAGTTAAGGTTACGATAAACAAAGCTAAGTAAAACTAGCAGAAGTAAGAGAAGGTATGTTTTGTCATGATGAACCAAAGAAAAGTGGTGGCGAATAAGAATTCTGGTCATGACGAATAGAGATAGTGACTCTCAGATGCTGAGGTGGTATCTTGGCACGACTTGATGGACTATGAGGTCCCTGAGAGTAAGACTGATAGAGCTCAAAGAGAGAGTTGTAGCCACTATTTAAAAGCTATCAGATTCCCCCTCAAGAGGAAGAGTAATGATGAGTTGAACAAGATAGTTAGGGGTTGAGTCTGTACACCGCTAAGAGGGTGTAGTGGCCACTAAGCTGAGCAAGCTCTTAAAGCCTCGTTAGAGATGGGGCACTATGATAGAGTAGCTATCTCAAGTTCCTGAATAGATAAATAGGAACATGGAGATAGTAAAGTCAAGGTAGATAATCCTAGTGGAATTCTTAGGGATTAAAAAGAAGAGAAAGAGATGAGAATGAGACAGATAGCCATGCGGGGAACTAGCATTATGAGATTGGCATGTTCCCGATGATGTTAAGAGATACTCAGTCACGTGGGGTTAGGTTGAGAGGCACCCTTTCCAAGGGATAAGTTCTTGGCCAGGAATCTTCCTAGAGAAAATAGGAATTGGTCCTCCAAGTCAGAATTGACACTGCTCTAGATGGAGCAAAATGCCCTATCCGATCAGGGAAAGGGAAGCAGCCGAGGCAAGGCAAGTGGAGTTGACCTTACCTAATGGAAGCACGACTAGCCAAGAATAAAGCTAGGCTTAGATGTACCTGAGCTTAGCAGAGTACTAGAGTAAGCAGAAAGAAAAAGAACCTCAAAAGTCCTCTCCCTATAACTTCCAGAAGCAGCTGCGAACAGAGAAAGAGGCTCCCTCTTGTAGGGATAAGATGTCGAGTCGGCATGCTATGGACATAGCAATCAGTAAGAGCTTGCACTCCTTGCATTAAAATGTCAGAAATGCATGTTAGAGTATGCTCATACTGAAAGATAAAGCAAAGGAAAGAGAAGTTGCATAAGTCCTCTCTCTGTACCGTTCTAAAGTAGTAAGAGACGGTAAGAGCAGCTGGAGGAGTAAGAGAACTCCTAAGACAGATTGGCTTAGGCACCTAAAGAGACGAATAGGTAGCCTAGGGAATTGACAAGAGGCTTAAGAAAATGGTATTGGTTCTTGGAACAGTTTTGGGGAATTATTAGTATGGTGACCAATTGAGTGGAGATGACTTCACTTAGTCCTATGGTCTAAGTCTCCTAGAGATTGGTACCTATTTGGGAAGATGAAGACCAGGGACAAGTTGAGGATGTGGAAACCTCCTTCAGTTGTAAACCAGTACTGAGAGAGTACCCATGATTTCCTTCCAGATAACCTTATCATTAATTAAGCTGGATTCAATTTCCTTCCGATTAATAGAGGAAAGCCAAAGTTAGAGGAGTTGGAGCCATAAGACCTGGAAAAAGAGACATTCAGGCTAGCTCTAGATACAGGAAGAACCCTTGTGACCCAGAGACAGACTGAGTATTGACAGGTAAATCCTTAAGATAAGGAGAGAGATAAGAATGTAAGCTGAACAGACCTGACTAAAGGTAGAATAAGAAAGGCCTAAGATAGCAGGGTACTAGGGTTTGAGCCTATCAACACTATTTAGTTAAGTGTGCTTAGGCAAAAGTAACCTAATGATAGGTAGCAGTTGGGAAGTTCAGGCAGAAGTCCTGACTAAGGTATAAGCAGAGTATTGGTTCAAGCAAAGCCCGGTATGAGAGAAAACCTAATTAGAAAAGTAACGGGTGACTAGGATTGGTCCAATTGAGATTATGATAGTGAGGTGTTTTCTTCAAGGGAAATAGATATAGAAGAGAAGTAAGGAATGACAAAGAGTAACCTGAGAGATAGGTAGTCACTGCTAAGAGACTCCCCCTCAGGAGAGGAATGGTTGGGCTAAGAGAGCTTGACCAGGGAATGAGTCAAAGTTGAAAGACGTCTCCAGAGGGTAATGGCTAAGAATATGGTAAGCCAATAAGGAATTGGAGTCTAGACCCTAATAGGGAAGCAGGGTGACAACCTAAGCCTCGGGTAATTAGTTAAAGGTGCCTGACTGGAAGGTCACACAGTAGAGATGTTTTAATGATTAATGCCTGCTGTGTAGTATGGTCACTTTATGATTAGCATTTGACCATAGAAACAAATGGTTAAGGATACAATAAGCCAGTCAGAGGTATAAGTCAATGCCCTAGTAAGGGAACTGAATATCAACCTGTACCTTAAGTAATCGATATGACCTCGATAGAGGCATGGTAACAGAATGAGATGTTTAAGGCTTGTTCAAATCCCTGAATAGAGGTGAAATCCCTAAGGGATAGTGAACCAAGAGGGACAGAGATTATATGAAAAATGAAAGGTCAATGATGACCTAGGTGCCAGACCTAGATACCACACAGCAAGGTGATTAAATGTTCGATGTGATGTGATGAGAATATGGTGATCAATACCTGACTAGAAGAATAATTGGTCAAGAGGTAAAGAAAGTCAGAAAGAGTAAAGTGAGGCAAGATCCCTCTTGAGGATAGAGATGAAAGGAAATGAATAAGAACATGATAGTGGATGGTTGCGTTGGGAACTGATAAACAAAGAGAGATAAGTAAGTTCATTGTGATACCTAGAGCTCGATGATGCTTAGATATATGATAATGTCAGGGACTAAAACAATATTCTTTTATGTCCTTAAGGTATCCAAGAGCATGCAACCATGGCAATTAGGCCATTAAGGAATCTAAGAAATGAGATTCCTATAGATAGATGCCACTGCTTATAAGATTGAGTAATCCAGTGGAGAGGCTCTCTTTGATAGAGATATGGTATTCGAGGAATGTACCCTGGCCGAGATTGCATGAGGAAAGTCTTGACCATGAAGTACCTCTCTAAGATTGGGAAGTGGTTCTCTGGATCAGAGTGACGCTGCTCTAGTAAGAGTAAGCTATCCTCTGAAGGAATGAAACAGAAAGCAAGTGGTTGAGTTGACGATGCTCCAGTTAAAGCAATCTGTCCTCCCACAGGAAAAGCAGAAGTAGCCGAGATAAGGCACAGGAGGACCTTACCCCAGAGAGAGAGAGTGAAACTAGTTAAGACAACAGAAGTGTGATATGCAAACAGATGCTCCTCGAGCTTAGTAGGGTACTACGGAATACTAAAGGATAATGAGAATGTGATGATATAAGTCCTCTCCTGATGCTGTCCAAACTATTAAGAGACAGCGAAGACTACAGAGTCCTAAGACAAGGTAGGCTGGCATTGATATAATAGCAAGTTAATGGGCTCTAGAGATGAGCCAGTGCCTAGGGATTCGAAAGGCACAAAGAAAGGAAAGTGACTTAAGGAAGCTAAAACGAAGGGCTAAAGAAATAGGGAAAGGCTAAGAATTTCAGGAGTTGACAGAAAGGATTGAGCAATGCCTAAGAAGACAATACTGATATCTGTGAGCAGTCTTGGGGAATAATCAGTCAAGTTACTAGCTGAGTGGAGGTGACTTATTTTATTACTCAACTCTATGGTCCAGAGTCTCCTAGAGATCCTAAGATGGCTCAGATGGATGATAGTATTCCAGGGTCATAGTGGATCCTGAAGAGGCTTACGGTAGAGCGCAGTAGCTCCAAGGTCATAGTAGACCAAGCCTAAGAGAAAGTAGCTGAGCCATAAGGGTAAGAGTACAGTACCTCTTTGGGAAGACAATGACCAGAGATGAGTTTAAGATACTGAAATCTCCTTCAGCGGTGGACTAATATAGAGAGAGTACCCTTGACTTGTTCCAGACATGTCTATTGTCGATTAGACTAGGCTCAATTCTGTTCTAGTCAATGAAGGAAAGAAAGAAGATATGCCCTTAAAGTAAAGAGGAATGACAGGGTATACAGCAAAGGATAGATAAAGGCTGTATTAAGAGAACCCAAAATGCCATGGTATAGTAAAATACCAGAAGACAGGTATACTGTCGTGGTATTATAATGAAAGAATGAGCCTAAAGTATAGGAAGAATGTGAGTAGTGGTGACCAAATGCTTAAAAGCAAGACCATGCTCATCTGAATGACAGAAAAGTTTAGAACGACGAGTTATGTAAGTATGAAGCCCAAGGTGGAAACTCGGAAATGAGGTATAATGAAAAGTTGAAAAGGTCAGAGTTAAGTATAAGTAAGGATACTCCCCTCAGGTAACCTCTCATTAAGGGTAAGAATAGAGGTTTGACCCGAAATTTCGAGGACGAAATTTTTTTGAGAGGGGGAGAATTGTAACATCTAGACTTTTAGGCCTAGAAGTTTCAAAAATAGCCTAAATTAAATAGGTTACCAGACCCCTGTGAGCAGAAGTCCCAAAGATGAGAAAGGAAGTTAAAGCAGTTTCAGGGACTAAACTGCAAAGTAAAAGTTTTCAGGGGCTCGAGTATAATTAAGGTTAGAGGCTCCAGTAAAGTCTCGAAGGCCCAAAAAGAGAAAAGAGGCTAGATACAGGCCAATGGGTAAGTTAGAAACCTCAAAGAGATGGTTCTATGAGGTTAGGCTTAAGCAGGGGTAAAACCGTAAATTCAAAAAGTTATGACCAGCAAGGGCAAAAATGGAAGAGTGTACAGAAAATTCCAAGAAAATCCCAAAAAATGGGAAATAATATTCTAAGACTCTTCTATGAAGAGAAAAGATGAAAATACCCCTGAGGCAGCTTAAATGGAATTTATGAGGTTGTGACCGGTAAAAAGTATACCGTTTGAGGTAATTATTTGAAATAGCAAGAGACCTCAAAAGTGTATACAAAAATGAGGTTAAAGGGTTGAAAGGTTGTACTAATTTATAAAATTAGTCCCGCAACCAAAAGGCCAGTAGAGTGGCTTTAAGAAATTAAAGAGCCGGTTTTGCCGATAAAAGGGTATTTTAGTAAATGAATTTTATGCAAGGCTTAAAGGAAGTGTTATGGGCTAAGAAAATTCATAGATACTCTCTAAAATTAAAGAGAATTTATGGATCTGACAAAAAATAATTACAGAGGCCAGAGCACTGTAATTAGAGAAAAGAAGTTAAACCCGGAGTAAAAGTGCACCGATAAAGTATTAATCAGAGTCTTGCACTTTACTTGGCCACAAGTCGCCACTTGTCAAGCCTTTAATGGATGGTAATTAAAGCTTTCCAAGTGTCAAGCTACCAATGGAGAGGATCTTGACTTTGGAATTTAATTACATTATGATTTAAGTTAATTAAGAGAGAGGATTAAGATTAAGTAGGCTAATGACACTTGGCATAACATTAATGATGGTTGGTGGGATATTTTGTACACATTAATGAGCTCATCTCTCCCCTAAATCAGATGGGAATTTCGTGCAAGGCATGAAGAGAGGGAAAAAGAGAGAGTTTTGAGGGAAAACCAAGAGAAAGGCATCAACTTTGGTCATACAATCAAGGTTCAAGGTGAGTTCTTGGCTCTAGATGTGTTCTTGCCTTGGTTTCTTTCTCTTTTATGGTTAAAAATATGTCTTCTCTCCCTTTTGATGGCTGGTCGAAATGGTTGATGAGTGGGGAAGGGAGTTTGGTTGTTAGATCTTGCTAGAACACCTCAAAGTATGGTAGATCCAAGTGGATCTATGTGAAACTTGGAAGAATTACGTGCTGATTTGATGGCTTTTTGAATTAGTTACTGTTCATATCTGGTTCTGAAATTTGGTATCTTAAAGTACACTCTATGAGCTTTAAATACATGGGTAGAACACTTTATTTGGATATGTGTACGATTTATGGTGATTTTTCAAAGTTAAGGTTTGAAATCTGGAAACAGTGTTGAACTTTTGGAGATTGTCGAGTTCCGTACAATTCTGGTACTGTTCTGAGTAGAATTGGTTCCTGAAACTATTTTTCCTTTAAATTTAACTTAATTATCTTTCAGTGAGACTTGGAATCACTCAATTGGAGTTTTTTAGATTTAATTATGAATTTTCAAAGTTGAGCAAAAATTCTGGAGATTCTGCGTGAACAGTACCCGCGAACCAAAATTTCCAGATTTGATATTCTTGAATCTAAAGCCATCTAAAGTGGTCCTAATTGATAGGAAATAGATCATAAGGATGTAAAATGATAAGATTTATATTAGAAAAGCTAGAAAGAAAACCCTAAGACTAAGAGAAAGGGGTTGAGGTTCAAGAAAGCTAGTCTTGAACTTTATGTAATCTAATGGTCCTAATGGATTGTGTCATCATTATGGTTATGTTTAGGACCTTTGAAATCCAAGAGGATGTTTAGTGATGTTGACCAAAAGCTAACATGGTTGGAAAGTCAAGGGAGTCAAAGGAAAAGTAAGAGGAAGGCTTGAGGTGCAAGGTAGTGAACTTACCCTTTATGTGCTTGACATGGTATGCTTATGTGTTGGTTTGTATTTGTTGTTTGAATGATGTTGTGACATGATGATTGTTGCTGGAAATGCTGTTTTTAATATGTTCCCATGGCCATGCATTTTTATACCAAGCATAAAGCATGATGGCATGTCACTAGTTAACTTAAATTTATGAAAAACTACATACCATACACTAGCATCCATCTTGTGCATGTATGTGGTAATGTTTGCTACTGAGATTCTCCCGAATCTCACCCCCTCCCTAACCAACCATTTAGGTCAATCAATGATGGGCACTAATGGCATGAGAAGCAAGGAGAAGAAGTGGAGAATTATTAAGGCAAATGATGATATAATATTCAATGTATAATTCTCCTATGCTGTAATTATGTTATGAATGCCATACTTCAATGTATATGCTTAGGATGTTTATGGCATGAATGAAAGTATATGAGTATGAATGAGAAAGATTAAGCCCATGCTAGGTATGCCAAAGAAATAAAAAGAATTAAAGTAAGGAGATATTAAAGGATAAAACGTAGGTCCTGAAGCAGTTAGTTTTGAGCTTCAGTTTGACCTATCAAATGAATGAGTTAAATCACGAGATTTGGCAGACTTATAGTGCACATCCCAAGCTTTAAAATGAGTGGTAAATCACATCATTTGGATGTGTATACAATGAGATATGAATTTTCAAAGTTAAGGCGCAGAATCTGGAAAGTCCAGATTTTACCAAATGAATAGTAATTTTAATCCAATAAACTGTACGTTTTCAGTGAGGATGAGTTCAGTTGAATATTTTTCCCTTAAAGAGCATTGAAAGAGCTTTCCGTAGAATTTTGGAACACCTCCATACGATATTTCTAGAATTAGTTATGATTTTTCAAAGTTGGACCTGTAATCTGAAAACTGGACAGTGAACAGTAATTTTCCGAAAATTAACGTTCAAATTGAAATTTTTAAGCTTAAGACCATCCAAAGTGGTCTGGAATGGTTCTAAATGAATGCTAAGGTATCATATAAGTAAGGTGTGACAGTTTCAGTTTCATCTTAGTTTTAGCTATGTATTTATGAATTCCTAGGTCTAGAATTTGTAAATTCTTAGTGAAAGACTTTGATTGATATGTAATCATTAGTTGATGATTCATATTTGTAGTCAGATTGGTTAATGTTGGATTTTATGCTTCAATATATGTAGTTACATATATGTTCTTTGTAGCTTTATTGATTCTCTTCATCTTGCATGGTCATGTTTTGATGATGAGTTGATTTTCTGTTGCATTGAACCTTTTGCATTAATCATTCTTAATTACACATTAGGGAAGCTTAACAATGTTTTCATTAATGAGTTCATTAATGTGAGCATTGGACTCCATGAGTTATTGAGGTTGTTATCAAGAAAACCTAATGAATTTATAAAACTCCACATCTTAAGAGAACTATGATTGCCAAAAATCCATTTTCAAGAGGTCTTATCAATTGATTCAGTACTTGACTTCCATCCATTTCATCTTAATCTCCTAAAAATCCAGAAATAGATTTACATTCTATTGCATTTTATCTTAATTACAAGTCTCAATGAAAACCCCCAACCTTTTCCAGCTCAATTTGCATAACCATGGCATTTAGTTAATCTAGGATCATAATTTCGGCTCCACAAGTGAAACGACCCGAGGTTGTGCCTATAGTACAATCCTTGGATTAATTTTGAAATTGGCCCTAAGGTTTAAGCAAAGACAAGTCAAGGCAATTTTCATATGTATGCTTCTTTAGCTAGGTCTAGTTATGGATTTATACATTGTGATTGAATTGTTGAGAAGTATTGGTTAATATTTCTTTTGGAAGTGGCTGAATCTCCATTTAATCAATCTCACCTTATTAGAAATTAATTCAATTAAAGCTCTTAAATTCTGATTGATGCAAGAAACGCAGTGAAGGCAAAGTTATACCTCCTAGGAATCATTCATCTCATTGAATTCCAATCTCAAAACATTCTCTTTTCTGAATTCTGATTTTAGTAGCATTTGATTATAGTCTTAGAAATGATTTCATCTCAGTTGCTAATGCATTCACCTAATTTCTTCCCTAATTTGTGAGTTAATCACTTAATAACACTATTAGACTCTTGAGTTCCTTAAGATCGACCTCTGATTAGAAGCTACTTTGCTACATTCTTTAGAGTATCAAATTTGGTTTTTTTAAACGACATAAGATCAAAATTTTGGCACCGTTACCAGGGAACTCTGTCTCCCTAGTGTTTGTGTGTTTAAGGATAGAATTAGGTTGTGTTTCTTTTTTTTTTTTTTTTAGCTACTGCATAATTGGAAGGTTTTGGATTTGGATTCTTGACTTTTTGGCTAAGCATATTTGTTTTTCATTGTGTAACTTACTCATTGCTCTAATTTGTAGCTATTCTTACTCTAAGGTTTGCCTTGGTTGCTTTATAATCATGGGTCGAGTGTTTTGAGGTTTGAGGGGTAGCTAATATAACTCAGATTGATTTTTCGCCATTCTGCCACAGACGCCACGGCACCTCAGTGTATTCGTTGCAGCACCTCTTCTCTCTTACTCTCGGTGTAAAGCACCACAGCGCTTTATAGAATCTGCCGCAACGCCCTTTCTCTCTCAACTCTTAGTAACTTTCGGTCATAGAGCCGTAGCGCCTCAAGTAAAAGGCCGCGTCGCTTGGACCTGATTCTTACTTTTGCTATTTTAGTTCAATTCTCTTAGTTGGTTTTGGTGCATGACCAGGGACAAAACATTTCATCCATTAGATAGGGAGATAAATAAAACACTTAGACTTTTGAAAAAGAATAAAAATTTTGACACAATCACAAGCATACACCCTCACTCACCTTCTTTATCCAGTGTTAGTGAGTCAATTGAACCTATACCTGATTCTGAATCTGATTTAGGTCAATTCTGTGACAATCATTTTGTAATGGAAGGGCAATAGAATCAAGCTCCTAATGAAGGGTAGAATACTGGTCAAAATAGGGTTAATACTATCCTTGGAAGGAAAAGCTAGGGAATGGTACATGAGCCTCCAAAGACATGTAGCTGATGCATACCACAGTTGGGGGAATTTAAGGAAGGCATTTCTGGAGAAATACTTTCTGACTTCTCGTACTTCATCAATGAGGAAGGAGATCTATTCTGCCAAGCAAGACTATGACAAATCTCTCTATGATTATTGGAATAGATTTCAGGATATGCTTTCAAGATGTCCACATCATCAAATTCCGGACAAACAACTGGTATAGTACTTCTATGATGGGTTGAAGAACCAAGAGAAGGGTATGTTGGATGCTGCATCGAGAGGATCTTTGATAGACTCCACTGCTAAGGAGGCTTGGGATTTGATAAAGAAGATGGCCCTGAATCATCAACAATATGGTGTGAGAGATACTAGAGGAGTGCATGAGATGGGAGCTGCTTCGGTGCACAGTAGGAGAATGGACACTTTGGAATCAAAAGTAGATTCTTTAGGAAGCAAAGTGACATCTCAATTGTCTTTGATCACTGCTGAATTGAAGAATATGAGTGTGCATCGCCCATCCGCTCCTATGGACATTACAGCGCCTAGTTGTGAAACATGTGGATCATTATGCATATTTCTAGCGTTTGTCCTGACCGCTATGAGGAAGTGTCTGCAGTCTTCCAAGGCCATCCAAATCAAAAGTGGGACCCCTACTCCAACACTTAGAGCAAGGGATAGAAGGCAAACCCTCGATTGGGCTGGAGGAATGATGATAGTAGACCTCCAAACAGATTTCAGAAGAGTGGAGGAGCTGGTCCATCTTCAACCAGTTCCAAAACCAATCTCAAGCCCTAACTGTCCCACCTAAGGATGAAACCAATCAACTCCTACAAAATATGATGGCCTTAATGAAGGAAGAAAGGGCTGCTAATGCTATTCAGTTCAACTCCTTAGCTTCACTAATTCAATAAGACTCATCCAAGAATGATGCTAGATTTAGTGCTTTGGAAAAGAGGATGGAGCAATGGGAGACTAAATCTGAGAACATCAACTCCTATGTAACTCATTTGTCCAACAACATGAGTGAGCAACAAGCAAGGAGCAGTGGCGCAATCCCCTCCAACACTGTTATCAATCCTAAGGGCTTGAATGCTATTACCCTTAGAAGTGGGAAGCAAGTGAATTTTAGAGAAGAGGAGGATGAAGTTATAGATGAGGAAATCTTGTGTGATGAGCTGCCACAAGCACCTTCAAAAGTGACGCATTCTGAAAGCTCCAAGGAGAAGAGGCTAAAGCTGAAAGAAGCCTCAAAAGAACATTATGGCAAGGGTAAAGCTATGGAATCTGAGCCAAGCAATCATGGAGCCTCAAGCAAGGAAGGTAAGGAGGTAAACATCAATGAACTACCTTTCCCTAATGCTTATTTGAAAAATGTGAAAATGGGTAAGGAGAGGTAAGATCATGAGTTGTTTGAGACATTTAAGAAAGTAGAAGTGAATATACCCTTGCTTGACCTGATTAAAAAGATTCCTGAGTATGCTAAGGTCTTAAAAGAATTATGCACTCAAAAGAGGAGATTTAAACCTAATGAAAGAGTCCAATTACCCTCTAATGTGTCTGCATTGTTTAAACCCCAAATTCCTGTAAAGTGTCAAGACCCTGGATCTTTCACTATCCCTTGCACCATAGGAAAGGTTACTATAGGGGGAGCCCTGTTAGATCTAGGTGCAGCCATTAATGTCATGCCTAAGTCCGTATACACCTCTCTAGGAGTCAAGACTCTTAAGTCTACTATTGTTGTGCTCCAATTAGCTGATAGGACTATTAGGTATCCTGAGGGCATTATTGAAGACATTTTAGTCCAAGTTAAGGGATTGGTGTTTCCTGCTGATTTTTATGTGCTTGACATGTCTTTTGAACTTGTAAATGACACTACACTTATCCTTGGTTGACCTTTCTTAAGGACTACTAATACCATGATTAGCATGAAAGAGGGCACCATAACTATAGAGGTGGGTGATAATAAAGTTTCTTTTAACATGTATGAAGCAATGAAACATCCTTATGAGGACTATTCACTTTTAGGGGTTAACATGATAGACATTGCTGTTGAGGAGGATGCTTGTTCTGAAGTTGAATTGCAAAATGACTCTTTCTATTCTGATATTTACACTGATGAATCTATTGATGAGAATGAATCCATTTCTTCTTTTTCATCTCTTTACTCTACACCTTCTACTTGCTCATGTGGTGGTGATGTTACATGTCTTGATTGTACTGTGGTTAATTGCATGCTTTCTATCCCACACACATTTTTCGTTTCCTCCCTTGACTCCAAAGCAGACTGTGATTCCTCTATTATTAGTGATGATTCCCTCAGGGAAAGGTTTCCTATTGTTGTTTCAGATATGGAGGAAGAAGTCATGGAGAAGAATCCCTCTAAGGCGGTTGCTGTAGATCAACTAGAAGTTGGTTAAACGCTTGGAGAGGAAGTTAACTACAAGGCTGAGGAATTATCACTGGTTGAAGGAAAGGGGAGTAATCTGTTCTCTCTTGAAATTCATAAATTGATTCCTTCTATTGTGCAAGCACCTACACTTGATTTGAAACCCTTACCTCCTACTTTTAAATATGCTTTCCTTGAGTCTAATGAACAACTACCTGTTATAATTGCTAAATCACTGTCTGAGAGTGAGGAAGAGAGACTCTTATCTATTTTAAGGGAGCATAGAAGGGCAATAGGTTGGACACTAGCAGATATACCTGGAATTAGTCCTGCTGTGTGCACACATAGAATTTTACTGAGTGAGGAATCAAAACCAGTGAGACAACCCCAAAGACGATTGAACCCTCTCATATTAGATGTAGTTAAGAAAGAAATTACTAAATTGTTGAGTGCTAGGATAATATATCCAATTTCTGATAGTGAGTGGGTCAGTCTAGTGCATGTTGTGTCAAAGGAGAGAGGGGTAACAGTAGTAAGGAATGAAAGAGATGAATTAATTCCTACAAGGGTTCAAAACTCATGGCGTATGTGCATAGATTATAGGAGACTTAATGATGCAACACGTAAGGATCACTTTCCTATACCCTTCATTGACCAAATGTTGGAGAGACTAGCCAGTAAATAACATTACTGCTTTTTAGATGGCTTTTCCGGCTATTTTCAGGTACCATAGCCCCCGAGGATCAGGATAAGACCACTTTCACATGCCCCTTTGGTACCTTTGCTTATCGAAGGATGCCATTTGGGTTATGTAATGTCACACCTTACTATTATATTGTCTTAGATTCCTTTCAAACTCATTTTTGACCACATTGGATAGTCTTGGGCTCTCTTTTTTCCACAAAAACGCTAATTTTCGGATTTTTACTGTTCATCGGGTACAAATCCAGTTTTTCTGGCCCAACTTCAAAAATTCATAACTTATTCTACAAAAATCTAATTGGGGTGATTTAAAATTCTACTTAAAGCTCTTTAAGTTCTATTTCAAGGAAAAAAAATTTCATTGCCCAAATCCTTATGAGAAAGCATCAGGTTTTTGAGAAAGGCAACACTGTCAATTTGCCAAAAACCCTGATTCCCAGATTCTGACCATTAAGTTTGAAAAATCATTATAAATCGTATACTAGGCCATTTTTAACATATTACCTATCAAATTGAAGCTCAGGATATTATCTTTCATCATGCCAAATTTCATGATTGAACACATTCGGGAGCATAATCAAAAAGTCACGTGAATCAGTCAGTGTTAGTGTGCTTCCAGCACTGTTAGTTTAATATTTACATAACCAAAATGAGCTCACGAATTTTGTGGCTAAACCCCACAAATTAGCCTTCAATCTGCGCTTTCCCTTGGAGGATTCAGGCCCTAAAATGTTACATTATTTTTTGGGGATGAGATTTTTGAAAATCCCAGTAGCAAATTAACCAACTATAACACCAAGCAAGCATCATTATTATGCATGATCATATTAGCTACTATTGGTGAACTAACATGCTTATCATTTGGCAAACTCAAACATGCAAAGGCCAAAGCAAGATACTATAAAGAGCAGCCACATAACAATCAAGAAAGCTCAA
>NW_021635106.1:0-93830 GCF_004799145.2 Neltuma alba | reverse complement strand
TGTAACATCCAGACTTTTAGGCCTAGAAGTTCAAAAAATAGCCTAAATTAAATAGGTTACCAGACCCCTGTGAGCAGAAGTCCCAAAGATGAGAAAGGAAGTTAAAGCAGTTTCAGGGACTAAACTGCAAAGTAAAAGTTTTCAGGGGCTCGAGTATAATTAAGGTTAGAGGCTCCAGTAAGTAAGTCTCGAAGGCCCAAAAAGAGAAAAGAGGCTAGATACAGGCCAATGGGTAAGTTAGAAACCTCAAAGAGATGGTTCTATGAGGTTAGGCTTAAGCAGGGGTAAAACCGTAAATTCAAAAAGTTATGACCAGCAAGGGCAAAAATGGAAGAGTGTACAGAAAATTCCAAGAAAATCCCCAAAAATGGGAAATAATATTCTAAGACTCTTCTATGAAGAGAAAAGATGAAAATACCCCTGAGGCAGCTTAAATGGAATTTATGAGTTGTGAGGTTAACGGTAAAAAGTATACCATTTGAGGTAATTATTTGAAATAGCAAGAGACCTCAAAAGTGTATACAAAAATGAGGTTAAAGGGTTGAAAGGTTGTACTAATTTATAAAATTAGTCCCGCAACCAAAAGGCCAGTAGAGTGGCTTTAAGAAATTAAAGAGCCGGTTTTGCCGATAAAAGGGTATTTTAGTAAATGAATTTTATGCAAGGCTTAAAGGAAGTGTTATGGGCTAAGAAAATTCATAGATACTCTCTAAAATTAAAGAGAATTTATGGATCTGACAAAAAATAATTACAGAGGCCAGAGCACTGTAATTAGAGAAAAGAAGTTAAACCCGGAGTAAAAGTGCACCGATAAAGTATTAATCAGAGTCTTGCACTTTACTTGGGCCACAAGTCGCCACTTGTCAAGCCTTTAATGGATGGTAATTAAAGCTTTCCAAGTGTCAAGCTACCAATGGAGAGGATCTTGACTTTGGAATTTAATTACATTATGATTTAAGTTAATTAAGAGAGAGGATTAAGATTAAGTAGGCTAATGACACTTGGCATAACATTAATGATGGTTGGTGGGATATTTTGTACACATTAATGAGCTCATCTCTCCCCTAAATCAGATGGGAATTTCGTGCAAGGCATGAAGAGAGGGAAAAAGAGAGAGTTTTGAGGGAAAACCAAGAGAAAGGCATCAACTTTGGTCATACAATCAAGGTTCAAGGTGAGTTCTTGGCTCTAGATGTGTTCTTGCCTTGGTTTCTTTCTCTTTTATGGTTGAAAATATGTCTTCTCTCCCTTTTGATGGCTGGTCGAAATGGTTGATGAGTGGGGAAGGGAGTTTGGTTGTTAGATCTTGCTAGAACACCTCAAAGTATGGTAGATCCAAGTGGATCTATGTGAAAATTGGAAGAATTACGTGCTGATTTGATGGCTTTTTCGAATTAGTTACTGTTCATATCTGGTTCTGAAATTTGGCATGCTTAAAGTACACTCTATGAGCTTTAAATCCATGGGTAGAACACTTTATTTGGATATGTGTACGATTTATGGTGATTTTTCAAAGTAAGGGTTTGAAATCTGGAAACAGTGTGAACTTTTGGAGATTGTCGAGTTCCGTACAATTCTGGTACTGTTCTGAGTAGAATTGGTTCCTGAAACTATTTTTCCTTAAAATTTAACTTAATTATCTTTCAGTGAGACTTGGAAGCACTCAATTTGGAGTTTTCTAGATTTAATTATGAATTTTCAAAGTTGAGCAAAAATTCTGGAGATTCTGCGTGAACAGTACCCGCGAACCAAAATTTCCAGATTTGATATTCTTGAATCTAAAGCCATCTAAAGTGGTCCTAATTGATAGGAAATAGATCATAAGGATGTAAAATGATAAGATTTATATTAGAAAAGTTAGAAAGAAAACCCTAAGACTAAGAGAAAGGGTTGAGGTTCAAGAAAGCTAGTCTTGAACTTTATGTAATCTAATGGTCCTAATGGATTGTGTCATCATTATGGTTATGTTTAGGACCTTTGAAACATCCAAGAGGATGTTTAGTGATGTTGACCAACCCACATGGTTGGAAAGTCAAGGGAGTCAAAGGAAAAGTAAGAGGAAAGCTTGAGGTGCAAGGTAGTGAACTTACCCTTTATGTGCTTGACATGGTATGCTTATGTGTTGGTTTGTATTGTTGTTTGAATGATGTTGTGACATGATGATTGTTGCTGGAAATGCTGTTTTAATATGTTCCCATGGCCATGCATTTTTATACCAAGCATAAAGCATGATGGCATGTCACTAGTTAACTTAAATTTATGAAAAACTACATACCATACACTAGCATCCATCTTGTGCATGTATGTGGTAATGTTTGCTACTGAGATTCCCCGAATCTCACCCCCTCCCTAACCAACCATTTAGGTCAATCAATGATGGGCACTAATGGCATGAAAGCAAGGAGAAGAAGTGGAGAAGAATGAGAATATTAATGAATGAATGATATTATATTCAATGTATAATTCTCCTATGCTGTAATTATGTTATGAATGCCATCTTCAATGTATATGCTTAGGATGTTTATGGCATGAATGAAAGTATATGAGTATGAATGAGAAAGATTAAGCCCATGTTAGGTATGCCAAAGAAATAAAAAGAATTAAAGTAAGGAGATATTAAAGGATAAAACGTAGGTCCTGAAGCAGTTAGTTTTGAGCTTCAGTTTGACCTATCAAATGAATGAGTTAAATCACGAGATTTTGGTAGACTTATAGTGCACATACCAAGCTTTAAAATGAGTGGTAAATCACATCATTTGGATGTGTATACAATGAGATATGAATTTTCGAAGTTAAGGCGCAGAATCTGGAAAGTCCAGATTTTACCAAATGAATAGTAATTTTAATCCAATAAACTGTACGTTTTCAGTGAGGATGAGTTCAGTTGAATATTTTTCCCTTAAAGAGCATTGAAAGAGCTTTCGTAGAATTTTGGAACACCTCCATACGATATTTCTAGAATTAGTTATGATTTTTCAAAGTTGGACCTGTAATCTGAAAACTGGACAGTGAACAGTAATTTTCCGAAATTAACGTCCAAATTGAAATTTTAAGCTTAAGACCATCCAAAGTGGTCTGGAATGGTTCTAAATGAATGCTAAGGTATATATAAGTAAGGTGTGACATTTTTTTGGTATCAGAGCAGAGGTTCTGGCATAGGAAGAAGAGAACTATCTGCAAGAATTAGAAAAGCCCAGTTCAGGTTAGAGCTAGTAGTGGAATACTAGCTAAGGTCCAACTAAGGTTATGGATTGGAGGTGAATGCTCTAGGGAAAATAAGTAATAAGGATCTTTAAATGAAGTTGGGTCCTCTGTTAGAAAGGTACAGATAAAATGATGATGAGAAGTTATACGCAGAGGAAGGTAGCCACTGTGTAAAGATAGAGAGACTTCCCTCTAAAGAAAGGGATAATGGCTCATAAGTCAAATAGAGGTATGAGTCTAAACCCTAGAAGAAAAAGGGTCAAGTGGCAACCTAAGTTAGATAATTACTGTAGCCTTGATACAAGGTTAAGGCAGCACGATCAAGATAGTTATCTTTGATTCCTAAATAGATATAAAATTGTCAGAAGAGCTAAAAATTAATTTCTGCCACTGGTAATCCCTGAGGATAAGGGAAAGCAAAGGTGCTAATGGCCTAGAGTTGTGAGCCAGACCCTTCCTTCATTGCTTGAAAGGAAGTAGTTGACTTAGTTGGGGATTACAGTGAGGCTAGGACATGGAAGTCCTTCAGGCAGCAGTTAAGGTTACGATAAACAAAGCTAAGTAAAACTAGCAGAAGTAAGAGAAGGTATGTTTTGTCATGATGAACCAAAGAAAGTGGTGGCGAACAAGAATTCTGGTCATGACGAATAGAGATAGTGACTCTCAGATGCTGAGGTGGTATCTTGGCACGACTTGATGGACTATGAGGTCCCTGAGAGTAAGACTGATAGAGCTCAAAGAGAGAGTTGTAGCCACTATTTAAAAGCTATCAGATTCCCCCTCAAGAGGAAGAGTAATGATGAGTTGAACAAGATAGTTAGGGGTTGAGTCTGTACACCGCTAAGAGGGTGTAGTGGCCACCTAAGCTGGACAAACTCTTAAAGCCTCGTTAGAGATGGGGCACTATGATAGAGTAGCTATCTCAAGTTCCTGAATAGATAAATAGGAACATGGAGATAGTAAAGTCAAGGTAGATAATCCTAGTGGAATTCTTAGGGATTAAAAAGAAGAGAAAGAGATGAGAATGAGACAGATAGCCATGCGGGGAACTAGCATTATGAGATTGGCATGTTCCCGATGATGTTAAGAGATACTCAGTCACGTGGGGTTAGTTTGAGAGGCACCCTTTCCAAGGGATAAGTTCTTGGCCAGGAATCTTCCTAGAGAAAATAGGAATTGGTCCTCCAAGTCAGAATTGACACTGCTCTAGATGGAGCAAAATGCCCTATCCGATCAGGGAAAGGGAAGCAGCCGAGGCAAGGCAAGTGGAGTTGACCTTACCTAATGGAAGCACGACTAGCCAAGAATAAAGCTAGGCTTAGATGTACCTGAGCTTAGCAGAGTACTAGAGTAAGCAGAAAGAAAAAGAACCTCAAAAGTCCTCTCCCTATAACTTCCAGAAGCAGCTGCGAACAGAAAGAGGCTCCCTCTTGTAGGGATAAGATGTCCGGTTGGCATGCTATGGACATAGCAACCAGTAAGAGCTTACACTCCTTGCATTAAAATGTCAGACATGCATGTTAGAGTATGCTCGTACTGAAAGATAAAGCAGAGGAAAGAGAAGTTGCATAAGTCCTCTCTCTGTACCGTTCTAAAGTAGTAAGAGACGGTAAGAGCAGCTGGAGGAGTAAGAGAACTCCTAAGACAGATTGGCTTAGGCACCTAAAGAGACAAATAGGTGCCTAGGGAATTGACAGGAGGTTTAAGAAATGGTATTGGTTCTTGGAACAGTTTTTGGGAATTATTAGTATGGTGACCAACTGAGTGGAGATGACTTCACTTAGTCCTATGGTCTAAGTCTCCTAGAGATTGGTACCTATTTGGGAAGATGAAGACCAGGGACAAGTTGAGGATGTGGAAACCTCCTTCAGTTGTAAACCAGTACTGAGAGAGTACCCATGATTTCCTTCCAGATAACCTTATCATTAATTAAGCTGGATTCAATTTCCTTCCGATTAATAGAGGAAAGCCAAAGTTAGAGGAGTTGGAGCCATAAGACCTGGAAAAAGAGACATTCAGGCTAGCTCTAGATACAGGAAGAACCCTTGTGACCCAGAGACAGACTGAGTATTGACAGGTAAATCCTTAAGATAAGGAGAGAGATAAGAATGTAAGCTGAACAGACCTGACTAAAGGTAGAATAAGAAAGGCCTAAGATAGCAGGGTACTAGGGTTTGAGCCTATCAACACTATTTAGTTAAGTGTGCTTAGGCAAAAGTAACCTAATGATAGGTAACCGTTGGGAAGTTCAGGTAGAAGTCCTGACTAAGGTATAAGCAGAGTATTGGTTCAAGCAAAGCCCGGTGTGAGAGAAAACCTAATTAGAAAAGTAACCGGTGACTAGGATTGGTCCAATTGAGATTATGATAGTGAGGTGTTTTCTTCAGGGGAAATAGATATAGAAGAGATGTAAGAAATGACAAAGAGTAACCTGAGAGACAGGTAGTCACTGCTAAGAGACTCCCCCTCAGGACAGGAATGGTTGGGCTAAGAGAGCTTGACTAGGGAATGAGTTAAAGTTGAAAGACGTCTCCAGAGGATAATGGCTAAGAGTATGGTAAGCCAATAAGAAATTGGAGTCTAGACCCTAATAGGGAAGCAGGGTGACAACCTAAGCCTCGGGTAATTAGTTAAAGGTGCCTGACTGGAAGGTCACATAGCAGAGATGTTTTAATTATTAATGCCTGCTGTGTAGTATGGTCACTTTATGAGTAGCATTTGACCATAGAAACAAATGGTTAAGGATACAATAAACCAGTTAGAGGTATAAGTCAATGCCCTAGTAAGGGAACTGAATATCAACCTGTACCTTAAGTAATCGATATGACCTCGATAGAGGCATGGTAACAGAATGAGATGTTTAAAGCTTGTTCAAATCACTGAATAGAGGTGCAAATTCCTAAGGGATAATGAACCAAGAGGGACAGAGATTAGATGATAATAAATGAAAGGTCAATGATGACCTAGGTACCTAACCTAGATACCACACAGCAAGGTGATTAAATGTTCGCTGTGATGGATGAGGGTATGGTGATCAATACCTGACAATAAGAATAATTGGTCAAGAGGTAAAGAAAGTTAGAAAGAGTAAAGTGAGGCAAGATCCCTCTTGAGGATAGAGATGAAAGGAAATGAATAAGGACATGATAGTGGATGGTTGCATTGGGAACTGATGAACAAAGAGAGATAAGCAAGTTCCTTGTGATACCTAGAGCTCGATGATGCTTAGATATATGATAATGTTAAGGGCTAAAACGATATTCTTTTATGTCTCTAAGATATCCAAGAGTGTGCAACCATGGCAATTAGACCATTAAGGAATCTAAGAAATGAGATTCCTATAGATAGATGCCACTGCTTATAAGATTGGGTAATCTAGTAGAGAGGCTCTCTTTGATAGAGATATGGTATTCGAGGAATGTACCCTGGCTGAGATTGCATGAGGAAAGTCTTAACCATGAAGTACCTCTCTAAGATTGGGAAGTGGTTCTCCGGATTAGAGTGACGCTGCTCTAGTAAGAGTAAGCTATCCTCTGAAGGAATGAAACAGAAAGCAAGTGGTTGAGTTGACGATGCTCCAGTTAAAGCAATCTGTCCTCCCACAGGAAAAGCAGAAGTAGCCGAGATAAGGCACAGGAGGACCTTACCCCAGAGAGAGAGAGTGAAATTGGTTAAGACAACAGAAGTATGATATGTAAACAGATGCTCCTCGAGCTTAGTAGGGTACTACGGAATACTGAAGGATAATGAGAATGTGATGATATAAGTCCTCTCCTGATGCTGTCCAAACTATTAAGAGACAGCAAGGACTATAGAGTCCTAAGACAAGGCAGGTTTGGCATTGATATAATAGGAAGTTAATGGGCTCTAGAGATGAGCCAGTGCCTAGGGATTCGAAAGGCACAAAGAAAGGAAAGTGACTTAAGGAAGCTAAAACGAAGGGCTAAAGAAATAGGGAAAGGCTAAGAATTTCAAGAGTTGACAGAAAGGATTGAGCAATGCCTAAGAAGACAATACTAATATCTGTGAGCAGTCTTGGGGAATAATCATCAAGTTACTAGCTGAGTGGAGGTGACTTATTTTATTACTCAACTCTATGGTCCAGAGTCTCCTAGAGATCCTAAGATGGCTCAGATGGATGATAGTATTCCAGGGTCATAGTGGATCCTAAAGAGGCTTACGATAGAGCGCAGTAGCTCTCAAGGTCATAGTAGACCAAGCCTAAGAGAAAGTAGCTGAGCCATAAGGGTAAGAGTACAGTACCTCTTTGGGAAGACGATGACTAGAGATGAGTTTAAAATATTAAAATCTCCTTCAGCGGTGGACTAATATAGAGAGAGTACCCTTGACTTGTTCCAGACATGTCTATTGTCGATTAGACTAGGCTCAATTCTGTTCTAGTCAATGAAGGAAAGAAAGAAGATATGCCTTTAAAGTAAAGAGGAATGACAGGAAATACAGCAAAGGATGGATAAAGGCTGTATTAAGAGAACCCGAAATGCCATGGTATTGTAAAATACCATGAAGATAGGCACACTATCATGGTATTATTGTGAAAAAATGAGCCTAAAGTATCAGAAGAATGTGAGTAGTGGTGACCAAATGCTTAAAAGCAAGGGCCATGCTCATCTGAATGACAGAAAAGTTTAGAACGACGAGTTATGTAAGTATGAAGCCCAAGGTGGAAACTCAGAAATGAGGTATAATGAAAAGTTGAAAAGGTCAGAGTTAAGTATAAGTAAGGATACTCTCCTCAGATAACCTCTCATTAAGGGTAAGAATAAAGGTTTGACCCGAAATTTCGAGGACGAAATTTTTTTGAGAGGGGGAGAATTGTAACATCCAGACTTTTATGCCTACAAGTTCAAAAAATAGCCTAAATTAAATAGGTTATCAGACCCCTGTGAGCAGAAGTCCCAAAGATGAGAAAGGAAGTTAAAGCAGTTTTAGGGACTAAACTGCAAAGTAAAAGTTTTCAGGGGCTTGAGTATAATTAAGGTTAGAGGCTCCAGTAAAGTCTCGAAGGCCCAAAAAGAGAAAAGAGGCTAGATACAGGCCAATGGGTAAGTTAGAAACCTCAAAGAGATGGTTCTATGAGGTTAGACTTAAGCAGGGGTAAAACCGTAAATTCAAAAAGTTATGACCAGCAAGGGCAAAAATGGAAGAGTGTACAGAAAATTCCAAGAAAATCCCCAAAAAATGGGAAATAATATTCTAAGACTCTTCTATGAAGAGAAAAGATGAAAATACCCCTGAGGCAGCTTAAATGGAATTTATGAGGTTGTGACCGGTAAAAAGTATACCATTTGAGGTAATTGTTTGAAATAGCAAGAGACCTCAAAAGTGTATACAAAAATGAGGTTAAAGGGTTGAAAGGTTTTACTAATTTATAAAATTAGTCCCGCAACCAAAAGGCCAGTAGAGTGGCTTTAAGAAATTAAAGAGCCGGTTTTGCCGATAAAAGGGTATTTTAGTAAATGAATTTTATGCAAGGCTTAAAGGAAGTGTTATGGGCTAAGAAAATTCATAGATACTCTCTAAAATTAAAGAGAATTTATGGATCTGACAAAAAATAATTACAGAGGCCAGAGCACTGTAATTAGAGAAAAGAAGTTAAACCCAGAGTAAAAGTGCACCGATAAAGTATTAATCAGAGTCTTGCACTTTACTTGGGCCACAAGTCGCCACTTGTCAAGCCTTTAATGGATGGTAATTAAAGCTTTCCAAGTGTCAAGCTACCAATGGAGAGGATCTTGACTTTGGAATTTAATTACATTATGATTCAAGTTAATTAAGAGAGAAGATTAAGATTAAGTAGGCTAATGACACTTGGCATAACATTAATGATGGTTGGTGGGATATTTTGTACACATTAATGAGCTCATCTCTCCCCTAAATCAGATGGGAATTTCGTGCAAGGCATGAAGAGAGGGAAAAAGAGAGAGTTTTGAGGGAAAACCAAGAGAAAGGCATCAACTTTGGTCATACAATCAAGGTTCAAGGTGAGTTCTTGGCTCTAGATGTGTTCTTGCCTTGGTTTCTTTCTCTTTTATGGTTAAAAATATGTCTTCTCTCCCTTTTGATGGCTGGTTGAAATGGTTGATGAGTGGGGAAGGGAGTTTGGTTGTTAGATCTTGCTAGAACACCTCAAAGTATGGTAGATCCAAGTGGATCTATGTGAAACTTGGAAGAATTACGTGCTGATTTGATGGCTTTTTTGAATTAGTTACTGTTCATATCTGGTTTTGAAATTTGGTATTCTTAAAGTACACTCTATGAGCTTTAAATACATGGGTAGAACACTTTATTTGGATATGTGTACGATTTATGGTGATTTTTCAAAGTTAAGGTTTGAAATCTGGAAACAGTGTTGAACTTTTGGGAGATTGTCGAGTTCCGTACAATTCTGGTACTGTTCTGAGTAGAATTGGTTCCTGAAACTATTTTTCCATTAAATTTAACTTAATTATCTTTCAGTGAGACTTGGAATCACTCAATTGGGAGTTTTTTAGATTTAATTATGAATTTTCAAAGTTGAGCAAAAATTCTAGAGATTCTACGTGAACAGTACCCGCGAGCCAAAATTTCCAGATTTGATATTCTTGAATCTAAAGCCATCTAAAGTGGTCCTAATTGATAGGAAATAGATCATAAGGATGTAAAATGATAAGATTTATATTAGAAAGCTAGAAAGAAAACCCTAAGACTAAGAGAAAGGGGTTGAGGTTCAAGAAAGCTAGTCTTGAACTTTATGTAATCTAATGGTCCTAATAGATTGTGTCATCATTATGGTTATGTTTAGGACCTTTGAAACGTCCAAGAGGATGTTTAGTGATGTTGACCAAAAGCTAACATGGTTGGAAAGTCAAGGGAGTCAAAGGAAAAGTAAGAGGAAGGCTTGAGGTGCAAGGTAGTGAACTTACCCTTTATGTGCTTGACATGGTATGCTTATGTGTTGGTTTGTATTTGTTGTTTGAATGATGTTGTGACATGATGATTGTTGCTGGAAATGCTGTTTTTAATATGTTCCCATGGCCATGCATTTTTATACCAAGCATAAAGCATGATGGCATGTCACTAGTTAACTTAAATTTATAAAAAACTACATACCATACACTAGCATCCATCTTGTGCATGTATGTGATAATGTTTGCTACTGAGATTCTCCCGAATCTCACCCCCTCCCTAACCAACCATTTAGGTGAATCAATGATGGGCACTAATGGCATGAGAAGCAAGGAGAAGAAGTGGAGAATTATTAAGGCAAATGAATGATATTAATATTCAATGCATAATTCTCCTATGCTGTAAATTATGTTATGAATGCCATTACTTCAATGTATATGCTTAGGATGTTTATGGCATCAATGAAAGTATATGAGTATGAATGAGAAAGATTAAGCCCATGCTAGGTATGCCAAAGAAATAAAAAGAATTAAAGTAAGGAGATATTAAAGGATAAAACGTAGGTCCTGAAGCAGTTAGTTTTGAGCTTCAGTTTGACCTATCAAATGAATGAGTTAAATCACGAGATTTGGCAGAATTATAGTGCACATCCCAAGCTTTAAAATGAGTTGTAAATCACATCATTTGGATGTGTATACAATGAGATATGAATTTTCAAAGTTAAGGCGCAGAATCTGGAAAGTCCAGATTTTACCAAATGAATAGTAATTTTAATCCAATAAACTGTACGTTTTCAGTGAGGATGAGTTCAGTTGAATATTTTTCCCTTAAAGAGCATTGAAAGAGCTTTCCGTAGAATTTTGGAACACCTCCATACGATATTTCTAGAATTAGTTATGATTTTTCAAAGTTGGACCTGTAATCTGAAAACTGGACAGTGAACAGTAATTTTCCGAAAATTAACGTTCAAATTGAAATTTTTAAGCTTAAGACCATCCAAAGTGGTCTGGAATGGTTCTAAATGAATGCTAAGGTATCATATAAGTAAGGTGTGACAGTTTCAGTTTCATCTTAGTTTTAGCTATGTATTTATGAATTCCTAGGTCTAGAATTTGTAAATTCTTAGTGAAAGACTTTGATTGATATGTAATCATTAGTTGATGATTCATATTTGTAGTCAGATTGGTTAATGTTGGATTTTATGCTTCAATATATGTAGTTACATATATGTTCTTTGTAGCTTTATTGATTCTCTTCATCTTGCATGGTCATGTTTTGATGATGAGTTGATTTTCTGTTGCATTGAACCTTTTGCATTAATCATTCTTAATTACACATTAGGGAAGCTTAACAATGTTTTCATTAATGAGTTCATTAATGTGAGCATTGGACTCCATGAGTTATTGAGGTTGTTATCAAGAAAACCTAATGAATTTATAAAACTCCACATCTTAAGAGAACTATGATTGCCAAAAATCCATTTTCAAGAGGTCTTATCAATTGATTCAGTATTTGACTTCCATCCATTTCATCTTAATCTCCTAAAAATCCAGAAATAGATTTACATTCTATTGCATTTTATCTTAATTACAAGTCTCAATGAAAACCCCCAACCTTTTCCAGCTCAATTTGCATAACCATGGCATTTAGTTAATCTAGGATCATAATTTTGGCTCCACAAGTGAAACGACCCGAGGTTGTGCCTATAGTACAATCCTTGGATTAATTTTGAAATTGGCCCTAAGGTTTAAGCAAAGACAAGTCAAGGCAATTTTCATATGTATGCTTCTTTAGCTAGGTCTAGTTATGGATTTATACATTGTGATTGAATTGTTGAGAAGTATTGGTTAATATTTCTTTTGGAAGTGGCTGAATCTCCATTTAATCAATCTCACCTTATTAGAAATTAATTCAATTAAAACTCTTAAATTCTGATTGATGCAAGAAAGGCAGTGAAGGCAAAGTTATACCTCCTAGGAATCATTCATCTCATTGAATTCCAATCTCAAAACATTCTCTTTTCTGAATTCTGATTTTAGTAGCATTTGATTATAGTCTTAGAAATGATTTCATTTCAGTTGCTAATGCATTCACCTAATTTCTTCCCTAATTTGTGAGTTAATCACTTAATAACACTATTAGACTCTTGAGTTCCTTAAGATCGACCTCTGATTAGAAGCTACTTTGCTACATTCTTTAGAGTATCAAATTTGGTTTTAAACGACATAAGATCAAAATTTTGGCACTGTTACCAGGGAACTCTGTCTCCCTAGTGTTTGTGTGTTTAAGGATAGAATTAGGTTGTGTTTCTTTTTTTCTTTTTTTTTAGCTACTGCATAATTGGAAGGTTTTGGATTTGGATTCTTGACTTTTTGGCTAAGCATATTTGTTTTTCATTGTGTAACTTACTCATTGCTCTAATTTGTAGCTATTCTTACTCTAAGGTTTGCCTTGGTTGCTTTATAATCATGGGTCGAGTGTTTTGAGGTTTGACGGGTAGCTAATATAACTCAGATTGATTTTTCGCCATTCTGCCACAGACGCCACGGCACCTCAGTGTATCCGTCGCAGTACCTCTTCTCTCTTACTCTCGGTGTAAAGCACCACAGCGCTTTATAGAATCTGCCGCAACGCCCTTTCTCTCTCAACTCTTAGTAACTTTCGGTCATAGAGCCGTAGCGCCTCAAGTAAAAGGCCGCGTCGCCTGGACCTGATTCTTACTTTTGCTATTTTAGTTCAATTCTCTTAGTTGGTTTTGGTGCATGACCAGGGACAAAACATTTCATCCATTAGATAGGGAGATAAATAAAACACTTAGACTTTTGAAAAAGAATAAAAATTTTGACACAATCACAAGCATACACCCTCACTCACCTTCTTCATCCAGTGTTAGTGAGTCAATTGAACCTATACCTGATTCTGAATCTGATTTAGGTCAATTCTGTGACAATCATTTTGTAATGGAAGGGCAATAGAATCAAGCTCCTAATGAAGGGTAGAATACTGGTCAAAATAGGGTTAATACTATCCTTGGAAGGAAAAGCTAGGGAATGGTACATGAGCCTCCAAAGACATGTAGCTGATGCATACCACAGTTGGGGGAATTTAAGGAAGGCATTTCTGGAGAAATACTTTTTGGCTTCTCATACTTCATCAATGAGGAAGGAGATCTATTCTGCCAAGCAAGACTATGACAAATCTCTCTATGATTATTGGAATAGATTTCAGGATATGCTTTCAAGATGTCCACATCATCAAATTCCGGACAAACAACTGGTATAGTACTTCTATGATGGGTTGAAGAACCAAGAGAAGGGTATGTTGGATGCTGCATCGAGAGGATCTTTGATAGACTCCACTACTAAGGAGGCTTGGGATTTGATAAAGAAGATGGCCCTGAATCGTCAACAATATGGTGTGAGAGATACTAGAGGAGTGCATGAGATGGGAGCTGCTTCGGTGCACAGTAGGAGAATGGACACTTTGGAATCAAAAGTAGATTCTTTAGGAAGCAAAGTGACATCTCAATTGTCTTTGATCACTGCTGAATTGAAGAATATGAGTGTGCATCGCCCATCCGCTCCTATGGACATTACAGCGCCTAGTTGTGAAACATGTGGATCAGTTATGCATATTTCTAGCGTTTGTCCTGACCGCTATGAGGAAGTGTCTGCAGTCTTCCAAGGCCATCCAAATCAAAAGTGGGACCCCTACTCCAACACTTAGAGCAAGGGATAGAAGGCAAACCCTCGATTGGGCTGGAGGAATGTGATAGTAGACCTCCAAACAGATTTCAGAAGAGTGGAGGAGCTGGTCCATCTTCAAACCAGTTCCAAAACCAATCTCAAGCCCTAACTGTCCCACCTAAGGATGAAACCAATCAACTCCTACAAAATATGATGGCCTTAATGAAGGAAGAAAGGGCTGCTAATGCTATTCAGTTCAACTCCTTAGCTTCACTAATTCAATAAGACTCATCCAAGAATGATGCTAGATTTAGTGCTTTGGAAAAGAGGATGGAGCAATGGGAGACTAAATCTGAGAACATCAACTCCTATGTAACTCATTTGTCCAACAACATGAGTGAGCAACAAGCAAGGAGCAGTGGCGCAATCCCCTCCAACACTGTTATCAATCCTAAGGGCTTGAATGCTATTACCCTTAGAAGTGGGAAGCAAGTGAATTTTAGAGAAGAGGAGGATGAAGTTATAGATGAGGAAATCTTGTGTGATGAGCTGCCACAAGCACCTTCAAAAGTGACGCATTCTGAAAGCTCCAAGGAGAAGAGGCTAAAGCTGAAAGAAGCCTCAAAAGAACATTATGGCAAGGGTAAAGCTATGGAATCTGAGCCAAGCAATCATGGAGCCTCAAGCAAGGAAGGTAAGGAGGTAAACATCAATGAACTACCTTTCCCTAATGCTTATTTGAAAAATGTGAAAATGGGTAAGGAGAGGTAAGATCATGAGTTGTTTGAGACATTTAAGAAAGTAGAAGTGAATATACCCTTGCTTGACCTGATTAAAAAGATTCCTGAGTATGCTAAGGTCTTAAAAGAATTATGCACTCAAAAGAGGAGATTTAAACCTAATGAAAGAGTCCAATTACCCTCTAATGTGTCTGCATTGTTTAAACCCCAAATTCCTGTAAAGTGTCAAGACCCTAGATCTTTCACTATCCCTTGCAACATAGGAAAGGTTACTATAGGGGGAGCCCTGTTAGATCTAGGTGCAGCCATTAATGTCATGCCTAAGTCCGTATACACCTCTCTAGGAGTCAAGACTCTTAAGTCTACTATTGTTGTGCTCCAATTAGCTGATAGGACTATTAGGTATCCTGAGGGCATTATTGAAGACATTTTAGTCCAAGTTAAGGGATTGGTGTTTCCTGCTGATTTTTATGTGCTTGACATGTCTTTTGAACTTGTAAATGACACTACACTTATCCTTGGTTGACCTTTCTTAAGGACTACTAATACCATGATTAGCATGAAAGAGGGCACCATAACTATAGAGGTGGGTGATAATAAAGTTTCTTTTAACATGTATGAAGCAATGAAACATCCTTATGAGGACTATTCACTTTTAGGGGTTAACATGATAGACATTGCTGTTGAGGATGCTTGTTCTGAAGTTGAATTGCAAAATGACTCTTTCTATTCTGATATTTACATTGATGAATCTATTGATGAGAATGAATCCATTTCTTCTTTTTCATCTCTTTACTCTACACCTTCTACTTGCTCATGTGGTGGTGATGTTACATGTCTTGATTGTACTGTGGTTAATTGCATGCTTTCTATCCCACACACATTTTTCGTTTCCTCCCTTGACTCCAAAGCAAACTGTGATTCCTCTATTATTAGTGATGATTCCCTCAGGGAAAGGTTTCCTATTGTTGTTTCAGATATGGAGGAAGAAGTCATGGAGAAGAATCCCTCTAAGGCGGTTGCTGTAGATCAACTAGAAGTTGGTTAAACGCTTGGAGAGGAAGTTAACTACAAGGCTGAGGAATTATCACTGGTTGAAGGAAAGGGGAGTAATCTGTTCTCTCTTGAAATTCATAAATTGATTCCTTCTATTGTGCAAGCACCTACACTTGATTTGAAACCCTTACCTCCTACTTTTAAATATGCTTTCCTTGAGTCTAATGAACAACTACCTGTTATAATTGCTAAATCACTGTCTGAGAGTGAGGAAGAGAGACTCTTATCTGTTTTAAGGGAGCATAGAAGGGCAATAGGTTGGACACTAGCAGATATACCTGGAATTAGTCCTGCTGTGTGCACACATAGAATTTTACTGAGTGAGGAATCAAAACCAGTGAGACAACCCCAAAGACGATTGAACCCTCTCATATTAGATGTAGTTAAGAAAGAAATTACTAAATTGTTGAGTGCTAGGATAATATATCCAATTTCTGATAGTGAGTGGGTCAGTCTGGTGCATGTTGTGTCAAAGGAGAGAGGGGTGACAGTAGTAAGGAATGAAAGAGATGAATTAATTCCTACAAGGGTTCAAAACTCATGGCGTATGTGCATAGATTATAGGAGACTTAATGATGCAACACGTAAGGATCACTTTCCTATACCCTTCATTGACCAAATGTTGGAGAGACTAGCCAATAAATAACATTACTGCTTTTTAGATGGCTTTTCCGGCTATTTTCAGGTACCCATAGCCCCCGAGGATCAGGATAAGACCACTTTCACATGCCCCTTTGGTACCTTTGCTTATCGAAGGATGCCATTTGGGTTATGTAATGTCACACCTTACTATTATATTGTCTTAGATTCCTTTCAAACTCATTTTTGACCACATTGGATAGTCTTGGGCTCTCTTTTTTCCACAAAAACGCTAATTTTCGGATTTTTACTGTTCATCGGGTACAAATCCAGTTTTTCTGGCCCAACTTCAAAAATTCATAACTTATTCTACAAAAGTCCAATTGGGGTGATTTAAAATTCTACTTAAAGCTCTTTAAGTTCTATTTCAAGGAAAAAAAATTTCATTGCCCAAATCCTTATGAGAAAGAATCAGGTTTTTGAGAAAGGCAACACTGTCAATTTGCCAAAAACCCTGATTCCCAGATTCTGACCATTAATTTTGAAAAATCATTATAAATCGTATACTAGGCCATTTTTAACATATTACCTATCAAATTGAAGCTCAGGATATTATCTTTCATCATGCCAAATTTCATGATTGAACACATTCGGGAGCATAATCAAAAAGTCATGTGAATCAGTCAGTGTCAGTGTGCTTCCAGCACTGTTAGTTTAATATTTACATAACCAAAATGAGCTTACGAATTTTGTGGCTAAACCCCACAAATTAGCCTTCAATCTGCAGCTTTCCCTTGGAGGATTCAGGCCCTAAAATGTTACATTATTTTTGGGGGATGAGATTTTTGAAAATCCCAGTAGCAAATTAACCAACTATAACACCAAGCAAGCATCATTATTATGCATGATCATATTAGCTACTATTGGTGAACTAACATGCTTATCATTTGGCAAACTCAAACATGCAAAGGCCAAAGCAAGATACTATAAAGAGCAGCCACATAACAATCAAGAAAGCTCAACCACAATAATAGTAATTAACCATACAATAATCAACAATGCTAGTTAGTGGTAGTAGCTAGGTTTAACTTACTACCTTGCTCTAAAAGTCTTAGCTTTCCTTCCTTCTCCTCTTTCCCTTGACAAATATCAAACCCTAACCATATAATCCATCAACAAAGGTAGCCATAATCATTATCCAACCATGAAAAAGCAAGAACTTTGAAGAGAGCCTTTTTGTCGTTCGCCTTGGGGTTCTCAATCAAAAATAAATCCAAGATATGCAGTATAGTGCAAACTCGGGTCGTTTCACTTTTCGTAGCCTTTATTAATTACCTAAGCTAGACTAAATGCCATGCAATACAATGAAATGGGGTTTTGGGTTTTTAAGATTTAAACGAATGGTGCCTAAACTAAATGCAATGAAAATAAACCTAAGATACTATATTTTTGGTGTTTTAAGATAATAATGATGGAATGGAAATGAATGATAGGAAATCTCTTGAAAATGGTTTTGATGGCAATCATAGTTCACTTAAAATATTGGGAGTTTCACAAATCCATTAGGTTTTCTTAATAACAACCTCAATTACTCATTGAGTCCAAAGCTTACATTAATGAACTCATTAATGAAAACTTTGTTTAGCTTCCCTAATGTGTAATTTTGGAATGATCATGCAATTGGCTCAATGTAACACACAATCAACTCAGTACCGAAACATAACCATGCAAGATAGGAGAGAATTATGAGAGTTACAATAAGCATATATGCAACTACATATATTTAAGCACATAATTCAATATCAATCAATCCAAATTACAAATGTTAATCATTAACCAATGATTACAGTAACAATCCCAAGTTCTTAACTAACAATTTACAACTCCTAGACCTAGAAAGCCATAAATCATAGCTAAAAATTGAAAAATAAAACTAAACTCCCATTTGAAGTCTAGAAACTCATGCCACACCACCATTCTTCAAGAGTTGATAAACCCTAGCCCTCTATAGCTTCAAGAAAAACTCCAACCAAAGTGAATCTATCAACCATGGCAGTTGGGAGTGGAAGGAAATGAGATGAAATGAAGAAAAGGTGAAGGAAATGGATAAGGAAGAAGATGGAGGTGGAGAGGCAAGAGGATGGGAGAATAGAGGTGTTGGAGATGATAAAATGGAGTTCTCTCTCAAAAATAGGGTTTCTAAGGGTTTGAAGGGTCCATATGGGTCAGATCATATGATTCGAGGCTCCATTTTCACGTTCTGATCCGGATCTGGCGTTGCTGATACGAGTCTTTCGTCGCGACGAAGCATTCCCGAGAGGAGCTCCGCCTAATCCTGTGATTTCGCCTCGGCGAAGCTGTAAGTTGGCCGCGGCGAACTCTGCCTGAGAGATTACTGGTGAGATTTCAATTTGGCGCCGCGGCGAATTGTGTTAGTGTTGATACTCTGATCTTGTGTTGTGTCATCCTTTGGTCTTTGATCTTGGCTCCAATTCTCAAGTGTCCTACAATAAAAAGCATCAATTTGAAGCATCAATTGTCCTAGAAATCAACTGAATACAATTAATAACCAATTATGACAATTTTAACCTCAAAAAGACACTAACTCAAAGCAAGGACTCTTAATCTAAATTAAGCACAATTATCATCAAAAGGAGCCAAAATCTATGATAAATACCCTTAAAATGATATGAAATAACATAGAATAATTGGGTTCAATCAAACATACATCAAAATGATTTTTGAACCATAAAGCTCCCTCCTTTGTTCACTACTTTTAGACTTGGTTCTCTTTAACCCTAAAAATCACACCTTGACCTAACCCTACATGGTTTTTCATGTAGATTCCAAAAATGGTCTTAGATTTATGAAAATAAAACTGCTTCTTCCAGCAACAAACTGATCGAACCACTAGAGGTTTTGACCCAAAATTTTCAGCTTTGCTTTTAAGCTTCCAACACTTGTTTCTTTTAGTCTACCCTACACCATTTCTCATTTTAAGCATCATGGAAGCCTTAAAACAATGAAAAACTCATCCTAAGGTCCATTTCACCTCTTGGCCAAAAAGAACTCTCACAACAACAACCATGAAAAATGCTTTAAAACCACTTAAACTCACTTGCAAACACTAGAACCTAGCTTGTATAGTTGTGTCTTAGCAAGTGTAAAAACCAAAACTCCTTTCCCCTTTTCTAACAACTAGTTTGGTCCATATTAAGAGAGGGAAGAGACAGATTTTAAACCATAAAAATAAAAGAAAACAAAGTAAGAGCACCTCTAGAACCAAGATCTAACCTTGAAACCTTGCTTGGATGATCAAAGGTGCTTGCTTTCTTCTTGTTTCCTCTCAAACTCTCTTTTACTCTATTTTTCTCCCTTGGACGAAATGTAGGTCTGAAAATGGGGAGAGAAGAGCTGATTAATGGCTCAAAATATCTCAACCACCCTCTTTAATGATAATCCAAGTGTCATTACCCTACTAAGTCTTGATTCCTCTTTCCTAATTAACATAATTCCAAATGAAATTATTTACTAAAGTCAAAATCCTCTCCATTTATGGAATGACACTTGGCTAATTCAAATCTTCTCCTTTAAGAGCTTGACACATGGTGATTGAGCTCAAGATATTATTATCTTTTCATCTCATTATCCATGATTTTGTGATATTTACTGGCCCTTTTTATTGATAATTGCGCTTAATTTAAATTTAGAGTCCTTACTTTAAGTTAGTGTCATTTTGAGGATTAAATTGTCATAATTGGTTGTTAATTGGATTCAATTGATTTCTAGGACAATTGATACTTCAATTTGTTGCTTTTTTATTGTAGGACACTAAAGATTGGGGTCAGAATTGAAGAACTCAAGGCAAAAGAAGCAGGAAAGGACCCTCTGCCTATGTTTCGCCGCGGCCAACTTCTTATTTCGCCGCGGCGAAACTCATCTGTTGAAGCAAGGCTCTCTGCCATGTTTCGCCGCGGCGAACCTCTCGAATCAGCAAATCTCAAACCCGACTATTTCGGGAAATTTTGACCTACCCAGCCCCAAGAACTGACCCATGCACGCAAGTTTCGGGTTAGAAACCCTATTTTGGGTATGATGAGATCAGACTATCACTATTCAGCCACCACCTTCGTATCTTTCATCCTCTTCTCTCATCTCCACCTCAGAAACCCTAATCCCATTTCCATTTCTTCCATCTGCTGCTGCCATGGCTGAAGAACAATACCTAGTTAGAGTTGATTCAAGAGTTATGACGAGCTAAGCTTCTCAACTCTTGAATATGGTGGAAGAAGCATGAGTTCAAGGAGCTTCAAAGGGGAGTTAGCTTCATCCATAAGTTCTAGTTCTTTATTTATGAACTTCTAGGTGTTAGGATTTGTAAATTTGGACTGAACTATGTTGATTATGGTTGTAATCAATTCTGGATGATCATTTTGTGTATTGGATTAGTTAATGTTGAATTCGAGCTTCAATATATGTGGTTACGTATATGTTTCTATGCAACTCTTTTGATACTCTCTGTCTTGCATGGTAATGTGTGATTGTTGAGTTGATCTGGGCTTGCATTTAACCAAGTGCATTAATTAATCTTAATATACACACCAAGTGAGCTTAATAGGATCTTATGAAATGGGTGACATTGATTAAGATTCTAGACTTAAAGAGTTCTTTAAGGTTTTTCATTTAGAAAACTTGGTGATTTCTACTCCTAAAATTATTTTGAACTATTCAAAGCTGTATTCAAGAGATTACATATCATTAATTTCACTTCATTACTACTATCTTAGAAAAATCCAAAAACATAGTAACTTAGATTTGAATTAATTGCATTTAGTTTTGGCATTTCATTAATGGCTAAAAACACCAAAAACCCCTTTTTTTCATTACTCTGCATAGCATTAATCTAACTTAGACATCTAATTTAGGCTCCCAAAAGAGAACGACCCGAGTTTGCACTACTGCATAGCTTGGATAAATTTTTGAGCGAGAACCTCTAAGCGAACGATAACTAAGGCTCTCTTTCACATGGCTCAATAGGATCCCTTGGATTTGCAAGACACCAATCTTGCTTTATCGGTATACTTTAGGCTCTGAGTTTTACTTCTTTTCTATAATTACAGTAACTTAGTCTCTGTAATTATTTTCTGTCAGATCCTTAATTTATTCTCCTCATTATTATCTTCCCAAATTGCCCTCTTTGTCTCAAAATTAATTTCCTAATATTTAAATATAAAGGAAAATTAATTTCCTTCTCTTTAGGGATTTTTCCACTTTTCACATTTATTTGGAAAAATCTTGGGCACTTGAGGGTCTTCCTTTAATTCTATAATTCCTTATAATTCCTTGGAATCTCGTAGGAATTTTCTTGGAATTTTATTCCTCTTAAAATATTTATTTGCAATTTTCCAAATAAAATCCCTTAATTAGCCTAAATCACCCTTAAATTCTCTTATAATTTCTCTAAGGGTAATTTGGTCATAAAATCAACTTTATAATTTCATATAACCCTCAAAGGATATTATCCCTATTTTTCCTTAATTTTCCAAGGCTCGAAAATATTTTTCCTTATTTACATTTGACCAATTTTCCTTAATTAGTCAATTTCCTATAATTGGCTTGGAAAATTACTGTAATTATTTTCCACCAAAATCCTTTGACTTTTCCTTATCATTTTTAATCCTCAATAATTTGAGAATATTTCTTATCTCTAATTACCATAATGTTGGATGTGACATTTCTCCCCCTCTAAATAAATTTCGTCCTCGAAATTTAAAACATACCTTAATGGAAAAGCTCAGGGTACTTTTCCTTCATCTCAGCTTCCATCTCCCATGTGGCTTCTTCAGAGGAAAGACCCTTCCAGACCACTTTGACTAGGGGAATCTGCTTGTTCCTGAACTGCTTGGTCTTTTGATCAACGATTCGTTCTAGTCTAACCTCAAAAGATAGATTATCCTGAAGCGCAATGTCATCATAGCTTATGACATGCGCGGGATCTAGATGGTACTTCTTTAGTTGGGAGACATGGAAAACATCATGAATCTGACTTAACTTCAGGGGAAGAGCCAACTTGTAGGCCACTGGTCCAGCTTTAGATAGGATCTGAAATGGTCCAACATACTTTGGACTGAGCTTCTTAGTCTTTAAAGATTGACCGACTCCCGTTGTTGGTGACACTTTGAGGAAAACGTGATCACCAACATCAAATTCTAACGGTCTCCTTCTCGTATCTACATAACTCTTTTGTCTACTCTGAGCCGTTAGAAGCCTTTGCTGAATAGCCTTTATTTGTCGGGAAGTCTGATCCACCATGTCAGGACCAAGAGAACTCCTCTCACTAAGCTCTGTCCAGCATAAGGGAGATCTGTACTTCCTCCCATACAATGCCTCATAAGGTGCCATTCGAATACTTGAATGGAAACTGTTATTGTAGGCAAATTCAATTAACGGTAGAGACGTACCCAATTGCTGCCAAAATCCAATACACAGGCACGTAACATATCCTCTAATGTCTGAATGGTTCTTTCCGTCTGTCCATTCGTCTGAGGGTGGTAGGCTATACTAAATCTGAGAGTGGTGTCCATCTCTTTCTGTAAGGACCTCCAAAACTTTGAAGTAAATCTTAGATCTCGGTCTGAAACAATACTGCTTGGAACACCATGCAACCTAACAATCTCCTTGATGTAAAGTCTCGCTAACCTCTCTGGAGAATCCTTTACATTCATACTGAGAAAATGTGCGAACTTAGTCAGACGGTCTACCGATATTGCATCATGTTTCGACACTGTCATCGGTAACCCCACTATAAAGTCCATGGATATACTGTCCCATTTCCACTCAGGGATATCCAGGGGTTGCAACTCTCCTACAGGTTTCTGGCGTTCTACCTTCACCTTCTGGCAAGTAAGACACTTTGTCACATATTCCGTGATATCCTTCTTCATTCCAGGCCACCAGAAGAGTTCTTTAACATCATGGTACATCTTGGTCATTCCTGGATGAAGAGTATATTTGCTCTTATGGGCTTCTGCCAGTATCTCTTTTCTGAGTTCCGATACTTGGGGAACGTAGGTTCTTCCTTTAAACTTCAGTATCCCCTCCTCAGAAATTTCAAAATTCTTACTCTCGCCTCTAGACAGCTTCTCCTTGAGAATTTTCACTAGCCAGTCCTGTGACTGTGCTTCTCTGATTTGATCTTTGAGCAGGGCTGTAAACTGGGTTTTACCTCTATTTCCTTCTACTAACTGCATCTGATATAGAGGACCCCAATCTCTGAAATCCTATACCAGCTTCTGCTCTCTGATCATCAGCGATGGTACCTGTACTATCTTTCTGCTTAAGGCATCCGCGACTACATTCGCTTTGCCTGGATGGTACTTAATTTGAAAATCATAATCTTTAAGTAAGTCCATCCACCTTCGTTGTCTCATATTCAGCTCTTTCTGGTCATGAAGGTACTTAAGGCTTTTGTGGTCACAAAACAATTCTACGGTTGCTCCATACAGATAGTGTCTCCATATCTTCAGTGCATAAACTATCACTGCCAACTCCAGGTTGTGGGTCGGGTACTTCTTCTCGTGAGATTTCAGGTGTGTTTAGATTAGCAGTGGAGAAGTAACTTTTTTTTCAATCTGACTTTTACATAAGCCAGATTGGATAAAAGCAGCTTCTTTGAGCTTATTGTATAAGTCTGTTTTAGTGACAGAAGTTAGATTGCAAAAATGTGATTCCAAACGCATCCCAAATCAAAAAACTCCTTTTGCCAGTAGAGAAGTCAGTTTGAGGGTCCAGATGTGATTCCAAACACACCCTTCAACTGGCGTGAGGCGTAGGCTACTACCCGTCCTTGCTGCATAAGCACACATCCTAGTCCCTACTTGCTAGCATCTGTATAAATCACATATGGTTGTGAAGGATCGGGAAGTATAAGTACGGGAGTAGAAGTGAACTTCCTCTTCAGCTCCTGAAAACTAGCCTCACTCTTCTCATCCCACAAGAACGGCTAGTTCTTCCTGGTTAACTTGGTCAGCGGGAGAGCAATTCGAGAAAAGTCCTGGATGAATCTTCTGTAATGGTCAGCGGGAGAGCAATTTGAGGAAACTTCTGATCTCGGTCACCGTATTGGGTCTCTCCCAGTTGAGTACTGCCTCAATCTTACTGGGGTCAACAGCCACTCCCTCTCGGGAAATCACATGGCCAAGAAATTGGACTTCCTGGAGCCAAAACTCACACTTACTAAGTTTAGCCACCAGCTGTTTCTCTTTCAGGGTATTTAGGACAATCTTCAAATGCTCCTTATGCTCTTCTTGAGACTTAGAGTACACTAAGATGTCATCAATGAATACAACCACAAATTGATCCAAGTAAGGATGAAAAATCCTATTCATGTAGTCCATGAATATCGCAGGTGCGTTCGTCAATCCAAACGACATCACTAAGAATTCATAGTGCCCATATCGGGTTCTAAACACAGTTTTAGGGACATCTTCAGACTTAATCTTGAGTTGGTGGTAGCCAGATCTTAGATCAATCTTAGAGAATACACTGGCACCAACTAGCTAGTCTAACAGATCATCTATCCTAGGGAGCGGATACTTGTTTTTAACTGTGATTTTGTTCAACTCCCTGTAGTCTATACACAGCCTTAGACTACCATCCTTTTTCTTGACAAATAACACTGGAGCACCCCATGGCGATACACTTGGTCTAATAAAACCTTTTTCAAGTAACTCCTCTATCTGCTTCTTAAGTTCTGTCATTTCATTAGGAGCCATTCTATAAGGGGCCTTAGAAATTGGTCCTGCTCCAGGTACTATGTCAATTGTGAACTCTACTTCTCTGTCTGGGGGTAATCCTGCGATCTATATTGGAAACACTTCCAGAAATTCCCTAACCACTGGGATTTCTCCTATCCCTTCCTCAACTTCGACTTGCACCGAGAAGAAAATGATGAATCCTTGACAGCCTTTTTGTAATCATTTGCCCGCTTGGGCCTCCGTAATGAAGTTTAATCTAACTTCGGATTCAACTCTAAATCCCTCGTGGGTAAGATTAGGGTTTTGTTCTTATAGTCCATTAGGATATTGTGGGATGACAACCAATTAAGTCCAATCACCATATCCATCTCATGGAAAGGCATGCATATCAAATCTATAGCAGTGCAACAGTGCTCATAACAAACTATACAGTTCAGGCATACATCAGATGTAATTACCCTACTCCGCGTTGGGGTAGACACATGTATATATATATTTATTTATACTCAAGCCAAGTCTTTCCGCACAGGCATATGAAATAAAAGAATGACTAGCACCCGAATCAAACATTGCAATCACCGGAGAATTGTTAATCATGATCGTACCTTGGATCATCTCCGAAGACTTCCGGGCTTCTTCTCTTGTAATGGCAAACACTCGACCCTGGGTGCGTGGTCTTGCCTGCTCGGTGTTCTGTGGGCACTCTCTTGAGAAATGTCTAGGTTTGCCACAGGTGTAGCAAACATTCTGCCCAGCCATGCACGGTTTGTCACCGTGATTCTTGCCACACTTAGGACACTCCTTGCCCTTCGGTGCTTTACCGCCCTTCTTGTTCTTACGGTTATTCCAGGGTTGTTTCCTCTTCTTATTCACGTTGGACGAGGTAGCACCTTGACCTCCTTGACCTCCCTTCTCTACTCTGGGAGTTGTCTTGACCATCAGATGATGGTTGAAGCTGCTTTCCGTGATTCGGCAAGCTTCTACTGCTTTATTGAACTGCTCAAATTGTCTGGGAGCAATCATCTCCCTCAATGATGGTCTCAGTCCTCGAACCATCTTCTCTGTTGTCCACCTCTCATCATCTCTATATCGGAGATAGCTTGAGTAATGAGAGAGACGGATGAACTTAGATAAGTATTCATCAAAAGGCTCATCATCCCTTTGCTTCAGAGTTAGAAATTCTGCTTCTCTCTCGTCTCAGACAGATCTCGAAAAGTACTTCTCATAAAATTGCTCCAGAAACACTTCCTAAGTTACCGTCGTGTTTCGAGCATCATGAAGAATCTCAGTGTTCTTCCACCAGCGATCAGCATCCTTCTCTAGCTTATATATCGTCATCTGGGCTTTTTGCTCCGATGAGCAGTCTAGCACCTTGAAAATCTTCTCTAGACGGTTAATCCACTCTTCCGCTGCTTGCACGTCAAATGTTCCATCAAACGAGGGCGGGTTGTGCTTACAGAAGCGAGTCATCCACTGTTGGATACTGTCAGGGTCTGCTAGTGGTACTGTCGGCCTAGGTAATTGGTCTATTGTTGGTGCTGGTGCTGCAGAGATTTCTTCCTCTGATTGCCTCCTCTCAAGGTTTGCTAATGCTGCTGCTACTGCTGCAACTATTGCTGCATCTCTGTCTTGTTCCTGGCAAGCTTGTGCTGCTCGCATATCCTCGATGGTTTTCTGCTGCTGCTCAAGGCGATCCAGAATTACTTGAAATGGATCACGAGGGACCCTTGCATCTTGCACTGGGGGTCTCTTTGGTGAAAGGTTTCGTCGGGTTCTAACTATCGCTTAACTAACCGAATAACATAACAAGGAACAAGAAAATAAATATCATGCTTGGATTTTATTATCAAAACAGGCATACAGCAATTAGTACCTAAACATCAACCAGCCAGAATACAATCAACATACAGCAACCAAGCACTAACAACCTAACTTACTAGGGTTAGTTGTACCAAAATACATCCTACGTCAGTGATAGGAACATCCTAATCATCTAAAGAAAATGAATGATAACAAATCCCTCAAGGCTTCAGATCCAGTCCTCAACATCATCTCCCAGCAGGTAGTTTAGGCGGGTGATCTCATGGGTCCAGAAAGGGTATTGGGTAGGACCTCTACCATATCACTCAGCCAGTCATAAGGATCCAGGTAAGGGTTGCCTGGTCCATGGGCCTGATATAGCTCCCTCACACCTTAGAGTTAATCTAGGTGTACTCTCAGGTCTGCATCAACATCCCTCCTAATGTGATGCCCTAGGAACCTCAGCCGATCACTCAGTTGACCCACACTACGGATCTCATGACTAGGCTGAGCTGGGGCAAGTACAAATGGTACTGCAGGTGCTACAGGTATTGCCAGGGCTAGGGGTACAACTGGTACAGTACTGGGTCTAGGGATATTACATGGATACATGGCAGGAGTAACAGGCTGCTTAAGAGATTGAACATAAAGATCTAAATCTAATGGCTCTTGGTACATGCCAGTTATAGGGTTAACCAGGTCTCGGGGTCTGGGGAGGTACAGCAACTGTTCTGCCGTGATCCCTAGCAACTCTGGGTAGTGCTCAACACAGTCATTGGAGCACACTGATGAATGGCCAGGGCTGGCGTCTCCCATTACCCATTCCTCTGGGTCCTCGTCCTTGGTGAGATCAATTACTATTGGATCCCAAGTGTTGACTGACAGCTCAGGTTTAGTATCCCAACCCATGGTAATCCCCATCTTGATTCCTGAAAATAGGTGTTAGTTCTTATTTAACTAAATCAACATCTAAGGGATACTTAAGCAGAGCGTTCTATCTTATGCCAGAACCACCGCTCTGATACCAAAAATGTCACATCTTACTATTATATTGTCTTAGGTTCCTTTTAACCTCATTTTTGACCACATTGGATGGTCTTGGGCTCTCTTTTTTCCACAAAAACGCTAATTTTCGGATTTTTATTGTTCATCGGGTAAAAATCCAGTTTTTCTGGCCCAACTTCAAAAATTCATAACTTATTCTAAAAAATTCCAATTGGGGTGATTCAAAATTCTACTTAAAGCTCTTTAAGTCCTCTTTCAAGGAAAAATAATCTCATTGCCCAAATTCTTATGAGAAAGCGTCAGGTTTTTGAGAAAAGCAACACTATCCATTTGCCAAAAACCCTGATTCCCAGATTCTGACTATTAACTTTGAAAAATCATTATAAATCGTATACTGGGAAATTTTTAACGTATTAGCTATCAAATTGAAGCTCAGGATTTATCTTTCATAATACCAAATTTCATGATTAAAAACGTTCAGGAGCATAATCAAAAAGTCACGTGAATCAGTCAGTGTTAGTGTGCTTCCAGCACTGTTAGTTTAATATTTACATAACCAAAATGAGCTCACGAATTTTGTGGCTAAACCCCACAAATTAGCCTTCAATCTGCAGCTTTCCCTTGGAGGATTCAGGCCCTAAAATGTTACATTATTTTTGGGGGATGAGATTTTTGAAAATCCCAGTAGCAAATTAACCAACTATAACACCAAGCAAGCATCATTATTATGCATGATCATATTAGCTACTATTGGTGAACTAACATGCTTATCATTTGGCAAACTCAAACATGCAAAGGCCAAAGCAAGATACTATAAAGAGCAGCCACATAACAATCAAGAAAGCTCAACCACAATAATAGTAATTAACCATACAATAATCAACAATGCTAGTTAGTGGTAGTAGCTAGGTTTAACTTACTACCTTGCTCCAAAAGTCTTAGCTTTCCTTCCTTCTCCTCTTTCCCTTGACAAATATCAAACCCTAACCATATAATCCATCAACAAAGGCAGCCATAATTATTATCCAACAATGAAAAAGCAAGAACATACATCAAAATGATTTTTGAACCATAAAGCTCGTTCCTTTATTCACTACTTTTAGACTTGGTTCTCTTTAACCCTAAAAATCACACCTTGACCTAACCCTATATGGTTTTTCATTTAGATTCCAAAAATGGGCTTATATTTATAAAAATAAAACTGCTTCTTCTAGCAACAAACTGACCGAACCACTAGAGGTTTTGACCTAAAATTTTCATCTTTGCTTTTAAGCTTCCAACACTTGTTTCTTTTAGTCTACCCTACACCATTTCTCATTTTAAGCATCATGGAAGCCTTAAAACAATGAAAAACTCATCCTAGGGTCCAATTCACTTCTCAACCGAAAAGAACTCTCACAACAACAACCATGAAAAATTCTTTAAAACCACTTAAACTCACTTGTAAACACTAGAACCTAGCTTGTATAGTTGTGTCTTAGCAAGTGTAAAAACCAAAACTCCTTTCCCCTTTTCTAACAACCAGTTTGGTCCACATTAAGAGAGGGAAGAGATAGATTTTAAACCATAAAATGAAAGAAAACAAAGTAAGAGCACTTTTAGAACCAAGATCTAACCTTGAAACCTTGCTTGGATGATCAAAGGTGCTTGCTTTCTTCTTGTTTCCTCTCAAACTCTCTTTTTCTTTATTTTTCTCCCTTGGATGAAATGTAGGTCTGAAAATGGGGAGAGAAGAGCTGATTAATGGCTCAAAATATCTCAACCACCCTCTTTAATGATAATCCAAGTGTCATTACCCTACTAAGTCTTGATTCCTCTTTCCTAATTAACATAATTCCAAATGAAATTATTTACTAAAGTCAAAATCCTCTCCATTTATGGAATGACACTTGGCTAATTCAAATCTTCTCCTTTAAGAGCTTGACACATGGCTCAATAGGATCCCTTGGATTTGCAAGACACCAATCTTGCTTTATCGGTATACTTTAGGCTCTGAGTTTTACTTCTTTTCTATAATTACAGTAACTTAGTCTCTGTAATTATTTTCTGTCAGATCCTTAATTTATTCTCCTCATTATTATCTTCCCAAATTGCCCTCTTTGTCTCAAAATTAATTTCCTAATATTTAAATATAAAGGAAAATTAATTTCCTTCTCTTTAGGGAATTTTTCACTTTTCACATTTATTTGGAAAAATCTTGGGCACTTGAGGGTCTTCATTTAATTCTATAATTCCTTATAATTTCTTGGGATCTCATAGGAATTTTCTTTGAATTTTATTCCTCTTAAAATATTTATTTGCAATTTTCCAAATAAAATCCCTTAATTAGCCTAAATCACCCTTAAATTCTCTTATAATTTCTCTAAGGGTAATTTGGTCATAAAACCAACTTTATCATTTCATATAACCCTCAAAGGATATTATCCCTATTTTTCCTTCATTTTCCAAGGCTCAGAAACATTTTTCCTTATTTACATTTGACCAATTTTCCTTAATTAGTCAATTTCCTATAATTGGCTTGGAAAATTACTGTAATTATTTTCCACCAAAATCCTTTGAAATTTCCTTATCATTTTTAATCCTCAATAATTTGAGAATATTTTTTGTCTCTAATTACCATAATGCTGGATGTGACATGTAACGCTCCAGGCACCTTTCAAAGGTGCATGTTGGCGATTTTTAGTGACCTTTTAGAGCACAATATGGAGGTCTTCATGAATGATTTTATGGTTTATGGGGAGAGCTTTGATCAGTGCCTAAATAGCCTAAGGTAAGCTCTAGAGAGATGCATAGCCAAAAATCTTGTTTTAAACTTTGAGAAATGTCATTTCATGGTGGGTAGTGGCATAGTGTTAGGTCACCTCATCTCTAGCAAAGGGATAGAGGTTGATAAGGCTAAAATTGAAGTTATCTCATCTTTACCTTACCCCACCTGTCTTAAAGATTTGAGATCTTTTCTTGGGCATGCAGGGTTTTATAGGCGCTTTATTAAAGATTTTAGTAAAGTTGCCTTGCCCCTTTTTACTCTACTTAAAAAGGATGTTGAATTTAATTTTGATGAAAAATGTAGACATGCCTTTGATACTCTCAAGTCTATGCTTGTTTCACCTCCTATTTTGACTGCACCCAACTAGAATTTACATTTTGAACTCTCATGTGATGCTTCTAATTGTGCAATGGGTGCTATGCTTGGCCAGAAGGAGGAGAAGCAATCTAGAGTTATAGCCTATGCCTCTAAAACACTTAACCCAGCTCAAGTCAACTATACCACCACTGAGAAAGAAATGTTTGCCATTGTATTTGCTTTAGACATGTTTAGACAATATCTAATCAATTCTCGAGTGGTTGTGTATACAGATCATGTAGTTGTCCGCTATTTGCTCAAAAAGCCATAATCTAAACCAAGATTGATTAGATGGGCTTTATTGCTTCAGGAGTTTGACATTGAGATTAAGGATAGACCCAGGGTAGTGAATCAAGTAGCCGATCACCTGAGTAGGCTACCGGAGGACACAAGGGGAGTAGATTCTTCTGACTTGACTTGTGATTCTTTACTGATTCAGCTTTATGTCCTGTTGCTACTATAGAGCCTTGGTATGCTAATATTGTCAACTATCTCATGTCTGGACTCACTCCTCCCTTTATGTCTAGATTTCAGGCACAAAAGCTTCGTAGCAAGTCAAAGTATTACATTTGGGATGCCCCTTATCTGTGGAGGATGTGCAGTGACCAAGTAATACAAAAGTGTGTGCTGGAGGAGGATTTTGAACCTATTATTTCAGCTTGCCATTCCATGGTTTGTGGTGGTCATTTTAGCGCAAGGAGGACATCTAGGAAGGTCTTAGATTCTGGATTTTATTGGCCCACCCTCTTCAAAGATTCTTTTACATTTTGTAGATCATGTGACAAGTGTCAGCGATTTGGGGGGTTAGGAAAAAGACATGAGATGCCTCAACAGCCCCTCCTGTTTTGTGAGATTTTTGAGGTTTGGGGAATTGACTTTATGGCACCCTTTCCTTCTTCCCTTGGCTTTGTATTTATTTTATTAGCCGTAGATTATGTATCCAAGTGGATTGAAGCTATGCCTTGCAGAAAAGATGAAGCCCCAACTGTACATAGATTTCTAAAATCACACATTTTCTGTAGGTATGGGATCCCTAGGGCTATAGTGAGTGATCGGGGAACACATTTTTGTAATAGGATAGTCAACAGCCTGTTGTCCAAATTTGGTGTCACTTATAAAATCTCTACTGCCTATCACCCCCAAACTAATGGTCAAGCTGAAATATCTAATAGGGAAGTGAAGCATATTCTGGAGAAAATGGTTAAGCCATCCAAGAAGGACTAGAGCTCACGTTTAGAAGAAGCATTATGGGCTTACCAGACTGCATACAAATCACCCAATGGCATGTCTCCCTACTGTCTAGTTTATGGAAAGCCATGTCACTTGCCAGTGGAGCTGGAACACAAAGCATATTGGGCGGTCAAGCAGTGCAACATGAACATAGAGTCCTCTGGCATGGAAAGGAAGCTGCAATTGCAAGAGTTGGAAAAGATTAGACTTGAAGCTTATGAGAACTCCAGACTCTACAAGGAGAAGACCAAATTTGTGCATGATCGGGGTATCTTGAGAAAGGAATTCAAGGAAGGCAATAGAGTGCTGTTGTACAAGGCTCGATTTACCTTCAAATAAGGAAAATTCAACACCAGATGGGATGGGCCATACACCGTCACTAAAGTGCACAATTTCGGTATGGTGGAGCTACTACATGAGGAGACTGGGGCCAGATTCAAAGTTAATGGCCATCAACTGAAGCTCTACCATGAGAACCAAAAGCCTCCTTAACTCCTTGGTCGTTTCTTTCCTTCACTCATTTACATGCTTTTGCTTAATTATTGATCTTGCTATGTTTTGTGCATTGTATATTGAATGAGTGTGGGGTAGAAACCCTTTTCAGTAGGATAGTAGTGTAGTTGTTGTTTGAATTCAATAAGACCCCCTGCAAGTTTTGATCTCTATCCTATCTTATTTTGTGCTTGATGATTTGCTGCTTGTAATGAATTATATGATTCAAATTGATTAAGAAAGTTTGTCTGTGGTATACTACTTAATCATGGACTTATTGAGCACCTTCTGATCTCTTTTGATGCACTTTAAAGTTTTTGAAGTAACCAGCTACATCTGTTGTTTGGTGTTGTGTTTCTCTGTTGTTTGGGTGTTTTATGTATTATTCTGTGCTCTCTGTGACACTTCGCCGCGGTAAACCCTAGCCTTCGCCGCAACGAAGTGGTTCTGTTTCTCATGTGTTACTCTCGGTGACATTTCTCGTCAAGTTGACCTTTAGTTGGTGTAGCTGGATACTTGTTAAACTTTTTGGATCTTACATTGGATGTTGTTTGACTTTTTGGCTACTGATGGCCTTTACAATTTGTTGTTACTCTTACTTTGGTCCCAACTTCTATTGTTTTCTTTTCCTCTTTGTTTTGCATGCAACCTCTCACCTTCTCCCTCATTTTTGTGAATTCGATGTGTTGTGCTTCAATTTCAATTGGACTTCACAACTTCCGGTTCACTTTGTGATTGGTTTGCCTATACTGGTTCAAACATTGAGGACAATGTTGTGTTTAAGTGTGGGGGAGGGACCTATTGTGGATTTTAGCAAATAATTATCATGCATCCATGCATCTATGTGATTTTAAGGTGTTTTTTTTGAACTGATAAATTGGTTGAATTGTGAATATTTTGAACTTGGTTTGCTGAAGAGTTGAAAATTGCACAGGATTTCGCTTTTTGCTGTAACACCTTATGTTTATACCAATTAACTTGCCTTGCGGAAGCATTTGGAATCACTTTTGAAGACTACAAGTTATAAAAAATCAAGTTTGAAAATTTTCTTTTACGGATTACTATTCATTGTAACCCAAAATTGTGGCAAACTTCAAAAATTCATAACTAATTATAGAAAAATCGAAATCGAGTGATTCTAAGTTCTATGGAAAGCTCTTTGGATAAAATTTTGAGAGAAAATAGTTCTGGACTGATTGCCTTAAAATTCGAGCCCAGTTTTTCTTAAAAAAATTACTGTTCATATGGTCATTTTTTCATTTTCCACTTATTTTAGCCCAACTTTGGAAGGGTATAACTTCTTGTGTGGTTATCAGGTTTAGGTGAACCAACTCTCATCTTAAAGAGAAAAATCCCGTCTATTTGCTCACCAAATCTCATGGCTATACTCACTCAATCACTTAATTTGACTTTGATCAAAGTTTAGGTCCATAATGTTGACTTTTATCCCCCTTGGAAGGATAAATTGTCTTACTTGACCAAGTACTTGCATACTAATTCTCCTACCATATAATCATGCATATTGGACAACACTAGCATGCTTTCACATATTAACACATAAGCTAGCATATATCCATAACTTAAAACCTTAAAGTATACTCTTAATTACATTCATCCAACATAAGGCTTTTCTTCTTCATTCTTCTTCTTCTTGAGGCAAACTTAACTCTCTACTATAGCCACTTCTTTTCCTTTGCTCTTGGAGGTTGAAGGCCCTAGGATTTGTTAAGTATGGGGGTAAGATTCTTGGAGAATCTTAGTAGCACATTGCATTCATTACTATGGTTACACATCACAATGTAATTCAAGCTACATGCATACATACATACTTGAGTATTATGTACTTGCCATGAAAAAACATAACATCATAACATAACATATCATCTCAACCTTGTATAAACCAAGGTATACATGTATGGAGGCATCATGGCATAACATCATAACACATAGCAATGAACATACAATGTATAGTAACTCTAGCAAGCAATGGAATGCAAAAGCTACCTTGTTGGCTTTCCTTCCTCTTGAACTCTTTTCTCTTGACTAGATCTTTGCCCCTTTGTTGTGTATAGCCTATTAGGCAACCAATGACACAACATTAAGCATTACTTCAACTCCATAACTTAACATAACCCCTTAAACCCCTTTTTTCTTGACTTTTAGGGTTTATTTTTCTAGCTTTGATTCTTGAACTTTCTTAGGCCTTTCCTACATAATTTTCCATGTAGAATCCATTTATCATATTAGTTTTATGAAAATCCAATCCCTTCCCATTGACTTAACTTGGCCGAACGATATATATATTTGTAGGGAAAAGGATTTTCAACCAAACTAACATGTAACCACTTAATCTTTAACCTTTAACCATGCTTAATCTTCATCTAAACCATTCCTTATCATTTTGATAAAATTTGGACAGCACTTCCCTTAGAAAATGACTTTCCATCATCATTAAAATAGCCTAAAACTAACATACCATCATTATAACTTGAAATGGAAGAGTTTTAGAAGCTTACCTTGCTTCTAAATGACTTTCTCTCACTAGAATTCTTCTCTTTCTCTCTCTACACGAAAATTTGCAAGAGGTTTCCTACTTGAAAGGTCTTGCATGAAATGAACATGTGAGGGGGTATTTATAGGCTCCATATTTCATTAATTCCACATTTGCCCTTCTTGCATAAGACTTAATCTTAGCCCTCCAATTTCGACCTCTTTTCACATGTACAAATCTTAGGCTATGTGGCTTAATATATTGACACTTGGATGGTGAGTCATTAGGGCTTATGTCATCGTTCTTATCCATTAAGATTAATTAGGCTTTAATCAAGGTTAACTCTCTTAATACCTTGATTAACTTGGCTAATCACCCTTCTAGAAACTTTTGACTTTTCAAAAGTAGATGGTTGAATCCTAGCCATCCAATGAACCATGTTTGTCACGTGTCACGATCCTACGGAAGATGACTTAACCATAATCATTTTACTTATCTCTAATTAAATTTTAACCTATCTTGATTTATTTTTTTCTTTTTATTTTCCTTTTCGTTTCTTGGCCAATTTGGGCATGACATGTGTCCTTGACATTCTTCAGAAATTTTACCACCCCGGTTGTCCTGATAGTCTACTGAATCGTAATATAATATTGGTTTATTTTATCTGATAGCCGAAAAATTCTAGTATCTCAGAATTCTTATATCAGATCACCATTAATTATATCTCAGTAAAGGGAACTTCCTTGATTAATTTCATAATTTTTCTCCCCATATAACTCTTTAAATTGTTGTTTCCGTAAAAACAGACAATCTACCAATATTAATTTAGCTTTATATTCAATTAAAGCTAACCTCCTCATCATTTAGGGTTGGAAATAATTTTATAAATCTCCATAATTCCTAAATGAATTTCTTTTAATTTTTCATAATTTTCTGAGATCTCTAGGTATTTTTAATAATTGATATTGGCCAATAAAAGGCACATATATGGTGCCACCTTAGAGGAGCAGAGGGAAAAAAATAGTCAACACTATTGACCAATTAGTCAACCTTATTGAGTCACATAGTAGAAATTTTGCTCTACCGGGTAGATAGGGAACTGTCTAACGCTTACCCGTATTGCATTCTAATTTTTCTACTGCCTATAAAATATCTTCTGGTGACTCATATGATGACTCATCACCCTCATAAATGAAGCACATGGGAAAGAAGAAGAGAATTCAAGTTGAACTTGTCTTCCTCAAAATATCTGAGATATTTTCTAACTTTGTCTCCTAATTAAGGGACATTAATTATTTAACATTTGACTGGAGCATTTTATCCCATCCTAAACTCCAAAAATTTATCTATTTATACCATAAAATTCGTGTAATTCTGTAGAAAATCTATGAATTTTCTCAGATCATAACTTAGACCATAAGTATTTCTTTTTAAATTTCCCATAACAAACCCACAACTGCAGTTCTGGCCTTAAAAAATGTTAAAGCCATTCTCCTGGCCTTCAAGGGTTGAGACTAATTTTATAAATTCTATAGCCTCTTAGATCATATATCCCCATTTTATCATAACTTTCTGAGGTTTCCTTATGACCCAAACAATTAAATCTACCTCTACATTTCAAACTGAGCCCTAAACTTATAAATTCCTTTTAAGTCAACTCAAAGGCATTTTCATCATTTCTCCTCATATACAGGCCTTAAAATGTCATTTTCCATTTTCTGGAATTTTCTAGAATTTTTTGGGTAGTACTTCCATTTTTACCCATTCCTGGCCCGAAACTTTCCAAAATTACAGTTTTGCCCTTAGTCAAGTAAACCTCATAAATCACCTTATTATGGCCTCTATCATAACCTTGGTCTAAACTAACCTCTTTTCTCATTTCTAGGCCTCAAAACATCACTAGAGCCTCTAACTTTCTTTACATTTTAGTCCCTAGAACTTTCTCTATTTACAGTTTAGTCCCTAAAACCCTTCAACATTCCTTTTACATTTATGGGACTCTTGCTCATAGGGATTTAGTAGCCTACCTATCTTAGGCTAATCTATGTATTCTTAGGCTTAAAACTTGGGGTGTGACATCTGCCACCCTTCGCCGCGGCGAAGCACCCTTTTATCACGTTAATGTAGCTCTCGGCCACACTTCGCTGCGATGAAGCAGGGCCTTTCTCCAGACTTGGCTCTCTGGGAGCCTTCACCGTGGCGACCTCCATTCTTCCCCGCGGCGACCCCCTCAAAAAAAAATTTATTTAGATAATAAATTCTTTGCAATTTCAACTGATCTTCAAAAATTTTTCCTGCTGAGATTCTTTATGCTCCTGCATCCTTTTGAAATTGATAGAAAGTTCAAAGTCTACTTGTGCTTTTAGAAAACTTTCCATGCTTTTGAATGAGGGTTGAACTTGGACTAGTTATTCTCATGTTTTTGACAGATAGTAAATGATGATATGCTTTGAAATTATGACTGTGTGGTTCTTAACCCTTCAGATTGATTAATTGAGATTTTAGCCTTGTTGGAAGGATTTTTGGGCCTAAAAAGTTATTAAATTGAGTGAATCTGCTTATTTCATATTTCTCTAGAAATTGTTTTAATTCTTAATCGAAGCTCAGTGAATCAATTTTTGTAAATATGATAGAGGCATTCGATTTCAAATCCTCGTTTCCCAAACACAAACCCAATCATTTCACCATTGTGAACCCCTTTGGGCCTTCATCTTGAGTACATGCATGAAATTATTTTTTGATGTAAAAAAAAAAGCAAAGAAAAGAAATGATAAAGATATAAAAATTATAAAACAAAAACTAAGTAGCTTCTCCCCTTACTTTTATTTAGATTAATTCTGTCTTAATAATTTGTATGTTTGTACTTATTTCCATTTCCATTCTCATTCCATTCATTTCAATTGGCCTTCATTCCAAATTCTAACCCCTAAAAGTCCTCTTGATTTGCAAAGTTTACTTCCTGTGGTGGAGAGGTAGAATTATTACAAGCCTATGGTAGGAATTGGATTGAGTAGACTTAGAGTGAAATAACCCCAAAACAAGTGAGTTAAGAGTGAAACACTTATCCGTGAGATAGATCTTTCTTGATCAATCCTTTGAGTTAATTGTCCATTGTGCTCATTTTCTTAGCATATCCTTGTTTACTGATGTCAACTTCTGTAAGAATTTCTTACTAATCTTCTGCTTTCATCTTTAAGTATAGTAGTGTTTCTCTTTGTGCTGGTATCTCTTTGAATTATTTCTGAGCTTTGTCTAGGAGTACAAAGGTCTAATTGTGGGGGAATTTGATTGAACCCAATTGTTCTATGTTATTTCATATCATTTTAAGGGTTTTTATCATAGGTTTTGGCTCCTTTTAATGCTAATTGTGCTTAATTTTGATTAAGAGTCCTTACTTTGAGTTAGTGCCTTTTTTGAGGGTAAAATTTTCATAATTCGTTATTAATTGTATTCAATTAATTTCTAGGACAATTGATGCCTTAAATTGTTGCTTTTCAATGTAGGACACCTGAGATCGGGGCCAAGATTAAAGACTCAAGGCACAAAGATGCAAAGAGGAGCCTCTGCCATAGTTCGCCGCGGCACACTTCTTCCTTCATTGCAGCGAACGTCACCCATCAAATAGGAAAACTCTCTGCCATGGTTCACCGCGGCGAGCCCCTCGTATCAGCACATTTCAAACCCGACCATTTCGGGAAAATCTGACCTACCTACCTCCAGGAACCGACCCATACACGTCATTTTCGGGTTAGAAACCCTATTTTGGGTATGGGTGAGGTCATACACAGAGAGGTAGCCACCACCTACGTTTTCTATCATAATCTCCTCTCATCTTTCCCACTGAGCCCTAATCCTCCATCTCCATCTCCTTCACCTTCCATTTTTCCTGCACTTCTTCTTCATCCACCTTCATTTCCTTCATCTCCTGACTTTTATGGCTGAAGATTTAACTCTAGTTGGAGCTGATTCCAAGGCTATGATGAGCTAGGCTTTTCTAACTCTTGAAGATGGTGGAGTAACATGAGTTTCCAAGCTTTAAAGGGGAGTTTTAGTTTTAATCTTTAGTTTCTAGCTATGTGTTTATGATTTCCTAGGTATAGGAGTTGTAAAGTCTTAGTTAGACACTTTGGTTAATTCTGTAATCATTGGTTAATGATTAACATTTGTAATTTAGATTGATTGATGTTGAATTTTGTGCTTAAATATATGTAGTTGCATATATGCTTCTTGTAACTCTCATGATTCTCTCCTATCTTGCATGGTTATGTTTTGATACTGAGTTGATTGTGTCTTACATTGAGCCAATTGCATGATCATTCCAAAATTATACATTAGGAAGCTTAACAAAGTTTTCATTAATGAGTTCATTAATGTAAGCTTTGGACTCAATGAGTTATTGAGGTTGTTATTAAGAAAACCTAATCGATTTGTAAAACTCCCAATATTTTAAGTGAACTATGATTGCCATCAAAACCATTTTCAAGAGATTTCCTATCAATCATTTCCATTACATCATTATTATCTTAAAACACTAAAAACATAGTATCTTAGGTTTGTTTTCATTGCATTCATTTTAGGCACCATTCGTTTAAATGTTAAAAACCCAAAAACCCCTTTTCATTACATTGCATGGCATTTAGTCTAACTTAGGTAATTAATTAAGGCTCCTAAGCGTGAAACGACCTGAGTTTGCACTATACTGCATAGCTTGGATTTATTTTTGATTGAGAACCCCAAGGCGAATGATTGGACCCAATTCTTCTATGTTATTTCATATCATTTTAAGGGTATTTATCATAGATTTTAGCTCCTTTTGATGATAATTGTGGTTAATTTAGATTAAGAGTCCTTACTTTGAGTTAGTGTCTTTCTGAGGGTAAAATTGTCATAATTGGTTATTAATTGTATTCAATTGATTTCTAGGACAATTGATGCTTCAAATTGTTGCTTTTCATTGCAGGACACTTAGGAATTAGAGCCAAAATCAATGACTAAAGGATGACACAACACAAGATCAAAATATCAATACTGGAATTTGCCGCGGCGCAACATGAAATTCTCACCAGTGATTCTCGGGCAGAGTTTGCTACAGCCAACTAACAGTTTCGCCACAGCGAAATCACAAAATTAGGCAAAGCTCCTCTCGGGCATGCTTCGCCGCGACGAACTCTTCGTATCAGCAACGCCAGACCCGAATCAGAATGCAAAAATGGAGCCCCTAATCATATGATCCGACCCATTCCACCCCTTTACATGTTGAGAAACCCTATTTTCGAGAGATAACGCCAATAACTCCATTGGATCATCTCCAACACCTCTATTCTCTCATCCTCTTGCCTCTCCACCTCTATCTTCTTCCCTATCCATTTCCTTCACCTTTTCTTCATTCCATCTCATTTCCTTCCACTCCCAACTGCCATGGCTGACGAATTCACTTCGGTTAGAGTTTTTTCTTGAAGCTATAGAGGGCTAGGGTTTATCAACTCTTGAAGAATGGTGGTGTGGCATGAGTTTTCGAACTTCAAAGGGGAGTTTAGTTTCAGTTTTCAATTTTTAGCTATAATTTATGGCTTTCTAGGTCTAGGAGTTGTAGATTGTTAGTTAAGAACTTGGGATTGTTACTGTAATCATTGGTTAATGATTTACATTTGTAATTTGGATTGATTGATGTTGAATTTTGTGCTTAAATATATGTAGTTGCAGATATGCTTCTTGTAACTCTCATGATTCTCTCCTATCTTGCATGGTTATGTTTTGATACTGAGTTGATTGTGTCTTACATTGAGCCAATTACATGATCATTCCAAAATTACACATTAGGGAAGCTTAACAATGTTTTCATTAATGAGTTCATTAATGTACGCTTTGGACTCAATGAGTTATTGAGGTTGTTATTAAGAAAACCTAATGGATTTGTGAAACTCCCAATATTTTAAGTGAACTATGATTGCCATCAAAACCATTTTCAAGAAGTTTCCTATCATTCATTTCCATTCCATCATCATATCAAAAATAACAAAAATATAGTTGATTTAGCCCAATTATTCTATGTTATTTCATATCATTTTAAGGGTATTTATCATAGATTTTGGCTCCTTTTGATGATAATTGTGCTTAATTTAGATTAAGAGTCCTTGCTTTGAGTTAGTGTCTTTTTGAGGTTAAGATTGTCATAATTGGTTATTAATTGTATTCAGTTGATTTCTAGGACAATTGATGCTTCAAATTGTTGCTTTTTATTGTAGGACAATTGAGAATTGGAGCCAAGATCAAAGACCAAAGGATGACACAACACAAGATCAGAGTATCAGCACTAATAGAGTTCGCCGCAGTGAAGATTCTCTTCGCCGCGGCGCCAAATTGAAATCTCACCGGTAATCTCTCGGGCAGAGTTCGCCGCGGCCAACTTACAGCTTCGCCGCGGCGAAATCACAAGATTAGGCGGAGCTCCTCTCGGGCATGCTTCGCCGCGGCGAACTCTTCATATCAGCAACGCCAGATCCGGATCAGAACGCGAAAATGGAGCTTCTAATCATATGATCCGACCCAGATGGACCCCTAAAACCCTTAGAAACCCTATTTTCGACCATACACTCCATTCCCTCTCCTACAACACCTCTATTCTCCCATCCTCTTGCCTCTCCACCTCCATCTTCTTCCCCATCCATTTCCTTTATCTTTCATTCACTTCATCTCAATTCCTTCCACTCCCAGCTACCATGGCCGACGGATTCACTTCAGTTGGAACTTTTCTTGAAGCTATGGAGAGCTAGGGTTTATCAACTCTTGAAGAATGGTGGTGTGGCTTGAGTTCCTAAGCTTCAAAGGGGAGTTTAGTTTCAGTTTGCAATTTTTAGCTATGATTTATGGCTTTCTAGGTCTAGGAGTTGTAATTTCTTAGTTAGGAACTTGGGACTGATACTGTAATTATTGGTTAATGATTACATTTGTAATTTGGATTGATTGATGTTGAACTTTGTGCTTAAATATATGTAGTTGCATATATGCTTATTGTAACTCTCATGATTCTCTCTTATCTTGCATAGTTGTGTTTGGGTACTGAGTTGATTGTGTGTTTCATTAAGCCAATTGCATGATCATTCCAAAATTACACACTAGGGAAGCTTAACAAAGTTTTCATTAATGAGTTCATTAATGTAAGCTTTGGACTCAATGAGTTATTGAGGTTGTTATTAAGAAAACCTAATGATTTGTGAAACTCCCAATATTTTAAGTGAACTATGATTGCCACCAAAGCCATTTTCAAGAGATTTCCTATCATTCATTTCATTCCATCATTATTATCTTAAAACACCAAAAAAATATAGTATCTTAGGTTTGTTTTCATTGCATTCAGTCTTGGATCAATTCATTTAAATCTTAAAAACCCAAAACCCCATTTCATTGCATTGCATGGCATTTAGTCTAGCTTAGGTAATTAATAAAGGCTCCCAAAAGTGAAACGACCTGAGTTTGCACTATACTGCTTAGCTTGGATTTATTTTTGATTGAGAACCCCAAGGCGAACGATAACAAAGGCTCTCTTTCAATAGTAGCTTAGTTTTATTTCCATTGCATATAGTTTAGTCACATTTCATTTAAATCTTAAAAACCAAACCCCATTTCATTGCGTTGCATGGCATTTAGTCTAGCTTAGGTAATTAATAAAGGCTCCCAAAAGTGAAATGACCCGAGTTTACACTATACTGCATAGCTTGGATTTATTTTTGATTGAGAACCCCAAGGCGAACGACAAAAGGCTCTCGTCAAATGGCGCCGTTGCCGGGGAGCCAAGCAATTAGTTCCTTAGGCTAGTTAATTGTCAACTTTGGTTGATTGGGGTTTTGTGAGCTTCTTAGGTTACATTTTTGCATTATGCATAATAGATTTTGCATTGCATAAAAATTTTGAGATATACAAACAAAGATCCTGATTTTGATTTTGATTTTTGCATACAGTTTCATACCTTTCATAGCATTCATTGCATTTTTGTGTTTCTTCTTGTTTTCATTCTCTGTGTTTTTGTTGTTGTGTTCTAGTTTTCTTACTGTCTGTGATATTTCATCGTGGCCAACTCCCTGTTTCGTCACGACCAACTTGCTAGATTTCAGTAAGAATCCCTCTCGGGACACCTTTGCCGCGGCCAAATTTGTGTTTCGCCGCGGTGAACTGTGTTGACTCAGATTCCATTATCCCTCTCTAGACATCTTTGCCGCGGCAAGCCCTTCCTTTCGCCGCGGCGAAGGGTCCCTTATCTTTAAAAAAAAATTCTTAAAAACTCTTTGGGAATTGATTGTTTAGCTTTCTTATGGCTTGGTTTAATAATAATTTAGGTCCATCTGATCACCCTTCCTCATTTATAGGTGACAATACTCTGATGGGTGATAATTCTTCTCAAAGGCTTGATGCTATACAATAGGAACTGGATCTTCTTCTGGCACACATGGATCATAGAGAACAGGATGGGACCCATCAAAGACATGATACCTCTTATCCAAACCATAACCATGGCAATGATTGGATGAATAACCCTCCATATTTTCCTTGCCATACCTCTTCATTCCATTCATACACAAACCAATATCCACCATTAGGACAACATTATGACCTATCACCTCCACCATACAATCCACACTTTGAACACTTTCCTTCACATTATCCATATCATGAGCCAAACATTCCATCACATGAACCCCACCACCAATACTCTTCCTCATCTCACCAACCATCACCGTCATTCCATCGATGTTCCACTTTATACCTTGAACCATTCTCACCGCAAAATCCCCCCTTTAAACCATCTCCTTCGCCAAATGACTACCACCACAAACCCTTGTCCCAATCCACGTACCAACCCCTTCCCCAATCTCATGAACATGAATTTAGTGAACCTGACCCATTTCTCACTATTCCTAAGAAGGATTAGATACGATTTTTAAAGGAATCGTATGGTCGCTTGAATTCATACTACCATAGATTACTTGAAGAGGAAGAGATATCTGGGATCTCTAAGGAATTAGAGGAAGAGTTAGAAGAATGTCAGAGTGTATTGGGCAAGTTCTTGAGTGATATAGCATAAATTGAGTCTGAGATTGGGAAAGATGAATCAAAGTGTCCAGATTCACACATGCAAGAGGCCGACATGAAGCAAGAATATCTACAAACTCACAAAGACTTGTGCCCTGCATCAGGTAATATTGCTCCTCTTCTTGAGGAGATTAACCCTTGTGCTATAACTACTATTCCTGTTGAAGTTATTGATGATGTGAGTGATGATGAGATAGATGAGAAAATCATAGTTGAATCCCCTTATATGTTTCAAAATGAAAATTCTCACTTGAACACTTCTAATAGTAGTTGTTTAGTTGATGATGTTGCTTGCACTGTCACTGCTTCTTTGTATGAAGAACATGCTTCTCTTTCTAGTGCTAGATTGGATGGTGAAACTGATTCTGATTTGAATGAACCTTTATCTTGTTCTTGCAATGCTCACACTATATGCATGGATTGCATTGATAACAAAAAGCATGATATACTTGTTAAGTGGCAAAAGCAGAACTTTGGTAAAGTGTGTGCATTACCTTCTAGTACTGAAAGTGTTGAAAATATAAAGCATGATGTTAATGTGAATTGCCTAGAAGATGATTCTGTGGAAAAATGTGAACCTAACTATTGCCTTAAGAATCAAATTCATAAAAATCCCATTGAGTTAGTAGCTTTTAATAATGTTGAGAAAGGCTTTAAAGTTTCAATTGATAAAATCATGAATATCAATAAGTCTTTCCAACAAGTTTTATCTTGTGATTTACCTCATGATTTATCTTGCATTGTAAATAGTAGTTTGCATAAATCGTTTTGTTCTTTCTTTTCTTCCCCTTCAAACACTACCTCTTGTGAATGTGATAGTGATGTACTATACTCCAACAACTATCAGTTGGATTCTTCAGCTTCCACTTCACATAAGCTTGGGTATTTTAAAAATTTAAATAAAAATTTGACTCCTACTGATGGGAGTACTATTGATTTCCTTGGTTGTGATAGTTACTTGGAGAGATTAACTTTTAAGCTATCTTTATTTCATTTTTATCCTCTTCATGTTTCTATTTCTGGATGTGGTACTGCTGTTGGTTCTTCTTGCTGGTAGGACTCCGCACCACTACTACTAAGGAAGATCAATAAAGGAGAAGTGAGCACATGGAAGAAATGCATGTTTCTCATCTGGGATGAGAACTTCTCCTACAAGAGTTTGAAGAGATTTCGTCCTCAAGGTTGTCCCTTTCCTTCCTTAACTCTTATTTTTTGAATTATTTGCTTGTTTTGGATGATAAGTGTGGGGGAGAGACATAGCCAGTAGTAAAAGTAGTTTGTTTTCTCTTCTTTTCTTTTCCTCCCTTTTTGGTTTTGGTTTCTCTTGTTTAGGGTTGCACTTGAGTTTTGCATTGGGGACAATGCAAAGTTCAAGTGTGGAGGAGGGATTGATGTTCAGTGATTGTGTTGTGTTTTTCTGTGCTTAATGAAAAATCTGGTTTTCTAAAAAAATTTCAAAATTTTGATTGATTTTTGAACTCAATTTGAAGATTTTGAGTCAAAATTTTTGAAAATTTTTGCTTCAATTAACTTACACTTGAATTTGTGTATTCTTGGACTTCGGTAAATGCTTTTGAACTTGTATTGATACTCATGAGAATTGCTATTTGTTCAAAGCTGATTGTTTTAGTTTCGATGGTCACAATTCTTTAAGCTTGCTTTTATATTGATTGAATTAATGTATTGTCATTAATCTGGAGTACAATTAATCTTTGTGCATGAGCATTGAGATTTAGCCTTGTTGGAAGATTCTTTGAGCCTAATTTTCATTCATAGTGAGTTGATTTTCCATCTAGAACTTGTAAAGACTTAGTTGCATTAATGTGATAAGCATGATAGAGGCATTCTTTTCTAAACCCTTACATATGATTTTCTCCATTATTAGCCATTTGAGCCTTCATCTTTTCTTAAGTGCCACGACATGCATTATATGTTCAAGTTTCTAACATTTTTACTATTATATTCATGATGTGTAAAATTTGGAATTGCCAAAAAAAAAAATAGAGAGAGAAAAGAAATAGAAAAAGGCAAGGAAATGTTGGAAGATTCTTTGAGCCTAATTTTCATTCATAGTGAGTTGCATCCACTTACATTTTCCACTTTCTAGAACTTGTTCCAATTCTTTAAAGACTTAGTTGCATTAATGTGATAAGCATGATAGAGGCATTCTTTTCTAAACCCTTACATCCCAAACACAAACCCACATGATTTTCTCCATTGTTAGCCATTTGAGCCTTCATCTTTTCTTAAGTGCCACGACATGCATTATATGTTCAAGTTTCTAACATTTTTACTATTATATTCATGATGTGTTAAACTTTGTCTTCTTGGGTTTGGAATTGCCAAAAAAAAAATAGAGAGAGAAAAGAAATAGAAAAAGGCAAGGAAATAGAAGAAAATACTTGAGAAAAGCCAAAGAAAGAAAGATCAAAATAAAATGGTACCAATAGAATAAAATCTTGAAATAAGGCAATTCATTAGTGGTTTGAAGAACAAAGTTGTGCTTTTAGAAAAATAGAGTAAATATTAGTTGGAAACCTTTTCTAAAATGCTTGGTGCTTAACCATTCATACCTTTTTCACCTCATCTTATTTCATTTAGCCCTTTCCATTATCATAACCCTAAAAGTCCTTTTGATCATTGCATTCATGCATTAGAGGTGGAGAACTAGGATTGTAACAAGCTTATGGTAAAGTGGTTGATTAAGTGGATTTGAGAGAGAATTACCCCAACTTCGTGAGTAGAGTGAAACAGTTTGTATCTTGAGTGTTTTCTTTTTTGTTCATTCCGATTGCATTGACTGTACTCTACTTTAATCCCTTCTTATTAATTTAGGTTACTATAATTGCTTGTTTGAAAAGTTGGATTAATGGCACTACCGCTTTCTTACTTTGAATTCATAGGGGTTCCCATTTGTATCGATACTATTCTCTTGCTTTAGTTTTGTATTGCCTTTGTCCAAGAGTACAAAGGTTTAAGTGTGGGGGATTTGATTGAACCCAATTATTCTATATTATTTCATATCATTTTAAGGGTATTTATCATAGATTTTGGCTCCTTTTGATGATAATTGTGGTTAATTTAGATTAAGAGTCCTTACTTTGAGTTAGTGTCTTTCTAAAATTGTCATAATTGGCTATTAATTGTATTCAATTGATTTCTAAGACAATTGATGCTTCAAATTGTTGCTTTTCATTGCAAGACACTTAGGAATTAGAGCCAAGATCAAGGACCAAAGGATGACACAACACAAGATCAGAATATCAATACTAGAACACTTCGCCGCGGCGCAACATGAAATTCTCACCAGTGATTCTCGGGCAGAGTTCGCCATGTCCAACTAACAGTTTCGCCACGGCGAAATCACAAAATTAGGCGAAGCTCCTCTCGAGCATGCTTCGCCACGGTGAACTCTTCGTATCAACAACGCCAGACCCGAATCAGAACACAAAAATGGAGCCCCTAATCATATGATCCGACCCATTCCACCCCTTTACATGTTGAGAAACCCTATTTTCGAGAGATAACGCCAGTAACTCCATTCTATCATCTCCAACACCTCTATTCTCTCATCCTCTTGCCTCTCTACCTCTATCTTCTTCCCCATCCATTTCCTTCACCTTTTCTTCATTCCATCTTATTTCCTTCCACTCCCAACTGCCATGGCTGACGAATTCACTTCGGTTGGAGTTTTTCTTGAAGCTATGGAGGGCTAGGGTTTATCAACTCTTGAAGAATGGTGGTGTGGCATGAGTTTCCAGACTTCAAAGGGGAGTTTAGTTTTAGTTTTCAATTTTTAGCTATAATTTATGGCTTTCTAGGTCTAGGAGTTGTAGATTGTTGGTTAAGAACTTGGGATTGTTACTGTAATCATTGGTTAATGATTTACATTTGTAATTTGGATTGATTGATGTTGAATTTTGTGCTTAAATATATGTAGTTGCAAATATACTTCTTGTAACTCTCATGATTCTCTCCTATCTTGCATGGTTATGTTTTGATACTGAGTTGATTATGTCTTACATTGAGCCAATTGCATGATCATTCCAAAATTACCTATTAGGGAAGCTTAACAAAGTTTTCATTAATGAGTTCATTAATGTAAGCTTTGGACTCAACGAGTTATTGAGGTTGTTATTAAGAAAACCTAATGGATTTGTGAAACTCCCAATATTTTAAGTAAACTATGATTGCCATCAAAACCATTTTCAAGAAGTTTCCTATCATTCATTTCCATTCCATCATCATCTTATCAAAAATATAGTAGCTTAGTTTTATTTCCATTGCATATAGTTTAGTCACATTTCATTTAAATCTTAAAAACCAACCCCATTTCATTGCGTTGCATGGCATTTAGTCTAGCTTAGGTAATTAATAAAGGCTCCCAAAAGTGAAACGACCCGAGTTTGCACTATACTGTATAGCTTGGATTTATTTTTGATTGAGAACCCCAAGGCGAACGACAAAAAGGCTCTCGTCAAATGGAGAACAAGAGAGAGTAGGAGAAAATAATGGGAACCCTAGAAGAAGAACAATTAGGGAAGCAACCACATCTGATGTCAATTTTGACCCATTTACTACTGCTTGTCCAAATTTTGAAGTTAATTTTGAAATTAAAGGATTATTGATTAACTCCCTTCCAAAATTTCATGGCTTGACAGGAGAAGATCCATATCTTCATTTACAATCCCTTTCTATGATCTACCAGAGTATGAAACCTGTGGGAGCATCATTAGATCAAGTGCTATGGAAGGTTTTCCATCTATCATTGGATGGTAAAGCTAGAGAGTGGTGCATGAGCCTTCCAAGACATGTAGCTTATGCATATCATAGTTGGGGGAACTTAAGGAAAGCATTCTTGGAGAAATACTTTTCGGCTTCTCGTACTTCATCAATGAGGAAGGAGATCTATTCTGCCAAGTAGGACTATGACAAATCTCTCTATGATTATTGGAATAGATTTCAGGACAAGCTTTCAAGATGCCCACTTCATCAAATTCCGGATGAACAACTGGTGCAGTATTTCTATGATGGGTTAAAGAACCAAGAGAAGGGTATGTTGGATGCTGCATCAGGAGGATCTTTGATAGACTCCACTGCTGAGGAGGCCTGGGATTTGATTAAGAAGATGGCCCTGAATCATCAACAATATAGTGTGAGAGATACTAGAGGAGTACACGAGTTGGGAGCTGCTTCAGTTCACAATAGAAGAATGGACACTTTGGAATCGAAGGTGGATTCGTTGGAAAGCAAGGTGACCTGTCAACTGTTTATAATCACTGCGGAATTGAAGAATATGAATGTGTATAGACCAACACCCCCTATGGATATTACTACCCCTAGTTGTGAGACTTGTGGCTCGGTTATGCATATTTCTAGCGTATGTCCAGGCCGTTATGAGGAGGTATCTGCAGTCTACCAATGCCGTCCAAATCAGAAGTAGGACCCTTACTCCAACACTTATAACGAGGGATGGAAGGCAAACCCTCGATTGGGCTGGAGGAATGAAGAGAGTAGACCTCCAAATAGATTTCAGAAGAGTGGAGGAGCTGGTTCATCCTCAAGCCAGTTCCAAAACCAATCTCAATATGATGATACCAACCAACTCTTGCACAATATGATGGCCTTAATGAATGAAGGTAGAAAGGGCTACTAATGTCAATCAGTTCAACTCTATAGTTTCACTGATTCAACAAGATTCCTCCAAAAATGATGACAGATTTAGTGCTCTGGAGAAGAGGATGGAGCAATGGGAAACTAAGTTTGAGAACATTAACTACTATGTAACTTAATTGTCCAACAACATGAGTGAGCAACAAGCAATGAGAAGTGGTGCTATTCCCTCCAACACTGTTATAAATCCTAAGGGTTTGAATGCCATTACTCTTAGGAGTGGGAAGCAAGTGAACTTTCAAGAAGAGGAGGATGAAGCTATCGATGAGGAAATCTTGTGTGATGAGCTACCACTATCATCTACAAAGGTCAAGAATTCTGAAAGCTCCAAGGAGATGAGGTTGAGGCGGAAGGAATTTCCCAAAGAACATGATAGCAAGGGTAAAATTGAGGAATCTGAACCAAGCAAGCATGGAACCTTAAGCAAGGAAGGTAAGGAGGTAAACATCAATAAACTACCTTTTCCTCAGTCTTATTTGAAAAATGTCAAAATGGGTCAAGAAAGGCAAGATCATGAATTGCTTGAGACCTTTAGGAAAGTAGAAGTGAACATACCCTTGCTTGACCTGATTAAAAAGATTCCTAAGTATGCTAAGGTCTTAAAAGAATTATGTACTCAAAAGAGGAGATTTAAACCTAATGAAAGAGTTCAGTTACCCTCTAATGTGTCTGCATTGTTTAAACCCCAAATTCCTGTAAAGTGTCAAGACCTTGGATCTTCACTATCCCTTGCACTATAGGAAAGGTTACTATAGGGGGAGCCCTGTTAGATCTAGGTGCAGCCATTAATGTCATGCCTAAGTCCGTATACACCTCTCTAGGAGTCAAGACTCTTAAGTCTATTACTGTTGTGCTCCAACTAGCTGATAGGACTATTAGGTATCCTGAGGGCATTATAGAAGACATTTTAGTCCAAGTTAAGGGATTGGTTTTTCCTGCTGATTTTTATGTTCTTGACATGTCTTCTGAACTTGTAAATGACACTACATTCATCCTTGGTTGACCTTTTTAAGGACTGCTAATACCATGATTAGCATGAAAGAAGGCACTATAACAATGGAGGTGGGTGATAATGAAGTTTCTTTTAACATGTATGAAGCAATGAAACATCCTTATGAGGACTATTCACTTTTGGGGGTTAACATAATAGACATTGCTGTTGAGGATGCTTGCTCTGAAGTTGAATTGCAAAATGACTCTTTCTATTCTGATCTTTACACTGATGATTCTATTGATGAGAATGAATCCATTTCTTCCTTTTCATCTCTTTACACTTTCTACATGTTCATGTGGTGGTGATGTTACATGCCTTGATTGTACTGTGGTTAATTGCATGCTTTCTATCCCACATACATTTTCTGTTTCCTCCCTTGACTCTAAGTTGGACTGTGATTCCTCTATTGTCAGTGATGATTCCCTTGGGGAAAGGTTTCCTGTTGCTGTTTCAGATATGGAGGAAGATGTCATGGAGAAGAATCTGTCAAATCCAGTAATATGGCAATTAGGAATAAGAATATTCCTAAATATTTAAAGGCCAAAAATGACAAGGAGAAATAGAAGAATTTTGGTGGAAAATAATTATTATAATTTTCCAAGCCAATTATGAAAAGTTTGACTAATTAAGGAAAATATGGTCAAGAATAATTATGAAAAAATAATTTCGAGTCTCAGAAAATTAAGGAAAAAAATAAGGATAATGTTCCTTGAGAATTATATGGGATTATAAAATTGGTTTTATGACCAATTTGCCCTTAGAGAAATTACAAAGGAATTTAAGGGCAATTTAAGCAAGTTTAAGGTCTTTATTTAGAAAATTCCAAATAAATATTTTTAAGAAGAATAAAATCCCAAAAAAATTCCTATGATATCCCAAGGAATTATAAGAGATTATTGAATTAAAATAAGACCCTTAAGTATCCAAGATTTTTCCCAATTCCTCAGAAAAGTGGAAAAATCACTAAAGAGAAGGAAATTAGTTTTCCTTTTTAATTTAATTATTGGAAAATTAAATTTGAGACAAAGAGAGAAATTTGGAAAGATAAAAGTGAGGAGAATAATTTATGTATCTAACAGAAAATAATTACAGAGGCCAGAGTACTGTAATTATAGAAAAGAAGTTAAACCCGGAGTAAAAGTGCACTGATCAAGCAAGACTAGAGTCTTGCAATTCAAATGGTTCACACTTAGCCATGTGTCAAGCCTCTAATGGATGGTAATTAAAGCTTTCCATGTGTCAAGCTACTAATGGAGAGGATCTTGACTTTGGAATTTAATTACATTATGATTTAAGTTAATTAAGAGAGATTTAAGACTAATTAGGCACTTGACACTTGGCTCCTCATTAATGATGGTTGGTGGGATATTTTGGTACATTGAATGAGCTTCTCCTCCCCCTAATCTGATCCATATTTCGTGCAAGGCATAAAGAGAGGGAAAAAGAGAGAGTTCAAAGGAAAACTAAGAGAAAGGCATCAACTTTGGTCATTCAATCAAGGATTTAAGGTGAGTTCTTAGTTCTAGATGTGTTCTTGCCTTGTTTTCCTTCTCTTTTATGGTTGAAAAATCTATCCCCTCTCTCTCTAATGGTTGGCCGAACTGAATAATAAAAGGGGAAGGGAGTTTTGTTCATCACACTTGCTAAGACACGACAACACAAGTTAGATCCTAGTGTTTGCAAGTGATTATAGTTGGTTTTGAAGCATTTTTCATGGTTATTTCCTTGAGTGTTATTTTCGGCCAAAGCAAGATCTAAACCCTAGGATATGTTTTTCAAAGTTTTGAGGCTTCTTTTGTGTTTAAAATGAAGAATAGTGTAGGGTAAACCTAAAGAACAAGTATTGGAAGCCATAGAATCAAAGTTGCAATTTTTGGGTTTTGAACCCTAATGGTTTGGCCAAGCTGAAACTGAAAGAAGGAAATTTATTTTGTTAAATCCAAGTAGATATTTGGAATCTACATGAAAAATCATGTAGGGTTGAGTCAAGAGGGAATTTTTAGGGTTTATGGAAACCAACTCTAAAAATTCAAGAACAAAGATGGAAGCTTTAAGGGGTTTAGGAGTTACTTGAGTTATGTTATTGATTTTATAAGGAATGGTTGATGATTCTTGCTACCCCTTTTTATGGATTGCCATGTTAGGGTTTGGCACTTGTGGAAGCAAGAAGGAACAACAAGAAAAACAAAAAGCATTGGATTAAGGTAGTGGGATCTAATTAGCCATTAATGTTAACTTTGCATTGTTATTTATGGCATGTATGCTTGCTATTATATGGTTGAACTATGATGTTGTGATATGGTTGCTTCTTGCATTTGTTGCCATGGCCTTGCATGTTAAGGTTGACTATTTATAAAAGATTAGTTCTTCTATGATAGCTAATGTTGAAATGCTTTATAATGATGCATGTTAATATTTGGTTGATTGATCTTGCTACTGGGATTTCTTAAAATCTCATCCCCCAAATATAATCTAACATTTTAAGGCCTGAAACTACTATGAGCAAGCTACAGATTGGAGGCTAAAGTATGGTGTTTTGCCATAAAAATTCATGGACCCTTTTTGGTTATGTATATATTAAGCTAACAGTGCTGTAAGCACACTGACACTGCCATGTTCGTGCAACTTTTTGATTATGCTCCCGAATGTGTTTAACCACGAAATTTGGTATGACGATAGATAACGTCCTGAGCTTCAATTTGATAGCTAATAAGTTAAAAATGACCAAGTATACAAATTTTAATGATTTTTCAAAGTTAAAGGTCAGAATTTGGGAAAAAGGGTTTTGGCAAATGGACAATGTTGCATTTTACAAAAACCTGACGCTTTTTCATAAGGAATTGGATCATGAGATTATTTTTTCTTGAAAGAGGACTTAAAGAGCTTTAAGTATAATTTTGAACCACCCTATTTGGACTTTTGTGGAATACGTTATGAATTTTTGAATTTGGGCCAGAAAAACTGGATTTTTACCCGATGAACAGTAAAAATCCGAAATTTAGCGTTTTTAAGGTGAAAATTAAGCCCAAGACCATCCAATGTGGTCTAAAGTGGTTTTAAATGAAACCTAAGTGGATATAATAGTAAGGTGTGACAGAATCCCTCTAAGGTGGTTGCTGTAGATCAACTAGAAGTTGGTTCAACGCTTGGAGATGAGGTTAACTGCAAGGCTGAGGAACTATCATTGGTTAAAGGAAAGGGGAGTAATCTATTCTCTCTTGAACTTCATAAATTGATTTCTTCTATTGTGCAACCACCTATACTTGACTTGAAACCCCTACCCCCTACTTTGAAATATGTTTTCCTTAAGTCTAATGAACAATTGCCTGTTATTATAGCTTCCTCACTGTCTGAGAGTGAGGAAGAGAGACTCTTATCTGTTTTGAGGGAGCATAGAAAGGCAATAGGTTGGACACTAGCAGACATACCAGGAATTAGTCCTGCTGTGTGCACACATAGAATTTTACTGAGTGAAGAATCAAAACTAGTGAGACAACCCCAAAGACGATTAAACCCTCTCATATTGGATGTAGTTAAAAAAGAAATTACTAAACTGTTGAGTGCTGGGATAATATATCCAATTTCTGATAGTGAGTGGGTCAGTCCAGTGCATGTTGTGCCAAAGAAGAGTGGGGTAACAGTAGTAAGGAATGAAAGGGATGAGTTAATTCCTACAAGGGTGCAAAATTCATGGCGTGTTTGCATAGACTATAGGAGACTTAATGATGCAACACGTAAGGATCATTTTTCCCATTCCCTTTATTGACCAAATGTTGGAAAGACTGGTTGGTAAATCACATTACTGCTTTTTAGATGGCTTTTCCAGCTATTTTCAGGTACCCATAGCCCCTAAGGATCAGGACAAAACCACCTTCACATGTCCCTTTGGTACCTTCACTTATCGAAGGAGGCTATTTGGGCTGTGCAACGCTCCAGGCACCTTTCAAAGGTGTATGATGGCCATTTTTAGTGATCTTTTAGAGAACAACATGGAGGTTTTCATGGATGATTTTACGGTTTATGGGGAGAGCTTTGATCAGTGTCTGAATAGCCTAAGGCAGGCTCTAGAGAGATGTATAGCCAAAAATCTTGTTTTGAACTTTGAAAAATGTCATTTCATGATGGGTAGTGGCATAGTGTTAGGTCACCTCATCCCTAGTAAGGGGATTGAGGTTGATAAGGCTAAAATTGAAGTTATCTCATCTTTGCCTTACCCCACCTGTCTTAAAGATTTGAGATCTTTTCTTGGGCATAATTATCATCAAATGGAGCTAAAATCTATGATAAATACCCTTAAAATGATATAAAATAACATAGAACAATTGGGTTCAGTCAAATCCCCCACACTTAAACCTTTGTACTCCTGGACAAAGGCAATACAAAACTGAAGCAAGAGAATAGAATTAATACAAATCAGAACCCCTATGAATTCAAAGTAAGAAAGCATTAGTGCCATTAATCCAACTCTTCAAACAAGCATCCATAGTGATCTAGGTTAATGAGAAGGGATTAAAGTAGAGTATAATCAATGCAATGGGAATGAGCAAAAGAGAAAACACTCTAGATATAAACTGTTTTACTCTACTCACTAAGTTGGGGTAATTCTCTCTCAAATCCACTTAATCAACCACTTAACCATAAGCTTGTAAAAATCCTACATCTCCACTCTTAATGCATGAATGCAATGATCAAGATGACTTTTGAGGTTATGATGAATGAAAAGAGCTAAATGGAATGACATGAAGTGAAAAAATATGAATGATTGAGCACCAAGCATTTTAGAAAATATTTCCAACTAATATTTACTCTATTTCTCTAAAAGCACAACTTTGTTCTTCAAACCACCAATGAACTGCCTTATTTCAAAAATTTATTCTTTTGGTACCATTTATTTTGATCTTTCTTTCTTTGGCTTTTCTCAAACTTTTTTTATTTTTTTATTTCATTTCTTTACCTTTTTCTATTTCTTTTATCTCTCTGTTTTTTTTTTTTGCAATTCAAAACCCAAGAAGACAAAGTTTAACACATCATGAATGTAATAGTAAAAATGTTGGAAACTTGAATGTGTAATGCATCTCTTGGCACTTAAGAAAAGATGAAGGCTCAAATAGTTAGCTATGGATAAAATCATGTGGGTTTGTATTTGGGATGTAAGGGTTTAGAAAAGAATGCCTCTATCATGCTCATCATGTCCATGCAACTAAATCTTGATTAAGAATTAGAACAAGTTTTAGAAAGTGGAAGATATAAGTGGATGCAACTCACTATGAATGAAAATTAGGCTCAAAGAATCTTCCAACAAGGCTAAATCTCAAATGCTCATGCATAAAGATTAATTGTACTCCAGATTAATCACAATACATTAATTCAATCAATATAAAAGCAAGCTTGAAGAATTGTGACCAATGAAACTAAAACAATCAACTTTGAGCAAATAGCAATTCTCATGAGTATCAATACAAGTTCAAAAGCATTTACCGAAGTCCAAGAATACACAAATTCAAGTGTAAGTTAATTGAAGCAAAAATCTTCAAAAATTTTGACTCAAAATCTTCAAATTGAGTTAAAAAATCAATCAAAATTTTGAAATTTTTTTTAGAAAACCAGATTTTTCATTAAGCACAGAAAAACACAACACAATCACTGAACATCAATCCCTCCCCCACACTTGAACTTTGCATTGTCCCCAATGCAAAACTCAAGTGCAACCCTAAACAAGAGAAACCAAAATCAAAAAGGGAGGAAAAGAAAAGAAAAGAAAACAAACTACTTTTACTACTGGCTATGTCCCTCCTCCACACCTATCTCACAAGACAGCTAAATAAATCAATGATTCCTGCAAGAGAAACATTGAACTAGCAGCAGTATCTAGTCTAAAAATAGAGAATTGGATAGATCTAGAGTAGTATAAGGACATGCAAAGAGCAAGATCTTCCAAGTAAACATCACACTCAAGAAAGTCAATAATACTCCCATCAATAGGGGTCAAATTTTTATTTAAATTTTTGAAATACTCAAGCTTATATGAAGTGGAAGCTGAAGAATCCAACTGACAGATGTTGGAGTACAGTACATCACTATCACATTCACATTAATGTTTAAAGGGGAAGAAAAGAAGGAACAAAAAGATTTATGCAAACTATTATTTACAATGCAAGATAAATCAGGAGGCAAATCACAAGATAAAACTTGTTGGAAAGGCTTATTGATATTCATGATTTTATCAATTGAAACTTTAAAGCCTTTCTCAACATTATTAAAAGCTACTAACTCAATGGGATTTTTAGAAAGAAAATTTTCAAGGCTATGGTTAAATTCACATTTCTCTACAAGATCATCATCCAAGCAATTCATATCAATATCAAGCTTTATATTTATAGCACTTTCAGTACTAGAAGGTGATGCACACACTTTACCAAAGTTCTGCTTTTGCCACTCAACAAGTATATCATTTTTGTTATCAATGCAATCCATGCATATAGTATGAGTATTGCAAGAACAAGATAAAGGTTCATTTAAATAAGAATCAGTTTCACCATCTAATCTAGTACTAGAAAGAGAAGCATGTTCTTCACACAAAGAAGCAGTGACAGTGCAAGCAATATTATCAACTAAACAACTACTATTAGAAGTGTTCAAGTGAGAATTTTTATTGTTAAGCATTTGAGGGGATTCAACTATGATTTTCTCATCCACCTCATCATCACTCACATCATCAATTATTTTAACAGGAATAATAGTTATAGTACAAGGGTTAATCTCTTCAAGAAGGGAAGCAATACTACCTGATGTAGGGCACAAGTCCTTGTGAGTTTGTAGATGTTCTTGCTTCATCTGGGCCTCTTGTATGAGTTAATCTAGACACTTTGATTCATCTTTCCCAATCTCAGACTCAATTCGCGCTATATCACTCAAGAACTTTCCCAATACACTTTGACATTCTTCTAACTCTTCCTCTGATTCCTTAGAAATTCCAGATATTTCTACCTCTTCAAGTAATCCATGGTAGTATGAATTCAAACGGTCATAAGCTTCTCTTAAAAATTGTATCTGGTCCTTCTTAGGAATAGTGAGAAATGGGTCAGGTTCACTAAATTCATGTGCATGAGATTGGGGAAGGGGTTGGTACGTGGATTGGGATAAAGGCTGGTGGTGGTAGTCATTTGGCGAAAGAGATAGTTCAAAAGGGGAATTATATGGTGAGAATGGTTCAAGAAATGAAGTGGGACATGGATGGAATGACGGTGATGGTTCGTGAAATGGTTGGTGAGATGAGGAAGGGTATTGGTGGTAGGGCTCATGTGATGGAATGTTTGGCTTATGATATGGATGATCTAAAGGAAAGTGTTCAAAGTGTGGATTGTATGGTGGAGGTAATAGGTCATAATGTTGTCCTAATGGTGGATGTTGGCTTGTGTATGAATGGAATGAAGAGGTATGGCAAGGAAAATGTGGAGGGTTATTCATCCAATCATTGCCATGGTTATGGTTTGGATAAGAGGTATCATGTCTTTGATGGGTCCCATCCTGTTCTCTATGATCCATTTGTGCCAGAAGAAGATCCAGTTCCTGTTGTATAGCATCAAGCCTTTGAGAAGAATTATCACCCATTAGAGTATTGTCACCTACAAATGAGGAAGGGTGATCAGATGGACCTAAATTATTATTAAACCAAGCCATAAGAAAGCTAAACAATCAATTCCCAAAGAGTTTTTAAGAAATTTTTTTTTTAAATAAGGGACCCTTCATCGTGGTGAAAAGAAGGGTTTGCCACGGCAAAGCTGTTTATAAGAGAAAATGTGATCTGGTACAACACGCTACGCCGTGGCGAAGGTGTCTCGAGAAGGATTCTCACAGAAATCTGAGAAGTTGGCTGCGGCAAAACAAGGAGTTAGCCGCGGCGAAATGCCACAGACAGTAAGAAAACCAAAACACAATAACAAAAACACAGAGAATGAAAATAAGAAGAAACTCAAAAATGCAATAAATGCTATGAAGGGTATGAAACTATATACAAAAATCGAAATCAAAATCAGGATCTTTGTTTGTATATCTCAAAATTTTTATGCAATACAAAATCTATTATGCACAATGCAAAAATGTAACCTAACTCGCTCACAAAACCCCAATCAACCAAAGTTGACAGTTGACTACCTAAAGAACCAACTTAATGGCTCCCCGGCAACGACGCCATTTGAAAATCGCCTTGACTTGTCTTTGCTTACACCTTAGGGCCAAATTCAAAATTAATCCAAGGATTGTACTATAGGCACAACCTCGGGTCGTTTCACTTGTGGAGCCAAAATTCAGATCCTAGATTAACTAAATGCCATGGTTATGCAAATTAAGCTGAAAAGATTGGGGCTTTTCATTGAAACTTGTAATTAAGATAAAATGCAATAGAATGTAAATGTACTTTTGGATTTTTGGGAGATTAAGATGAAATGGATGGAAATCAAGTACTGAATCAATTGATAAAACCTCTTGAAAATGGATTTTTGGCAATCATAGTTCTCTTAAGATGCGGGAGTTTTAGAAATTCATTAGGATTTCTTGATAACAACCTCAATAACTCATTGAGTCCAATGCTTACATTAATGAACTCATTAATGAAAACATTGTTAAGCTTCCCTAATGTGTAATTAAGAATGATTAATGCAAATGGTTCAATGCAACAGAAAATCAACTCATCATCAAAACATAACCATGCAAGATGAAGAGAATCAATAAGCTACAAAGAACATATATGTAACTACATATATGAAGTATGAAATCCAACATTAACCAATCCAACTACAAATGTGAATCATCAACTAGTGATTACATATCAATCAAAGTCTTTCACTAAGAATTTATAAATCCTAGACCTAGGAATTCATAAATACATAGCTAAAACTAGATGAAACTGAAACTCCCCTTTTAATCTCTTAGAACTCATGCCAATCATCCATCTTCAAGAGCTAGAGGAAGCCTAGTGAAAATCACCTTGACTGTCTTTGTTTACACCTTAGGGCCAATTTCAAAATTTATTTAAGGATTGTACTATAGGCACAACCTCGGGTCGTTTCACTTATGGAGCCGAAATTCAGATCCTAGATTAACTAAATGCCATGGTTATGTAAATTAAGCTGGAAAAGGTTGAGGGTTTTCATTGACACTTGTAATTAAGGTAAAATGCAATAGAATGTAAATGTATTTTTGGATTTTTGGGAGATTAAAATGGAATGGATGGAAATCAAGTACTGAATCAATTGATAAAACCTCTTGAAAATGGGTTATTGGCAATCATAATTCTCTTAAGATGCGAGAGTTTTAGAAATTCATTAAGTTTTCTTGATAACAACCTCAATAACTCATTGAGTCCAATGCTTACATTAATGAACTCATTAATGAAAACATTGTTAAGCTTCCCTAATGTGTAATTAAGAATGATTAATGCAAATGGTTCAATGCAACAGAAAATCAACTCATCATCAAACATGACCATGCAAGATAAAGAGAATCAATAAGCTACAAAGAACATATATGTAACTACATATATGAAGTATGAAATCCAACATTAACCAATCCAACTACAAATGTGAATCATCAACTAGTGATTACATATCAATCAAAGTCTTTCACTAAGAATTTATAAATCCTAGACCTAGGAATTCATAAATACATAGCTAAAACTAGATGAAACTGAAACTCCCCTTTTAATCTCTTAGAACTCATGCCAATCATCCATCTTCAAGAGCTGGAGGAAGCCTAGTGAAAATCACCTTGACTGTCTTTGTTTACACCTTAGGGCCAATTTCAAAATTTATTTAAGGATTGTACTATAGGCACAACCTCGGGTCGTTTCACTTATGGAGCCGAAATTCAGATCCTAGATTAACTAAATGCCATGGTTATGCAAATTAAGCTGGAAAAGGTTGAGGGTTTTCATTGACACTTGTAATTAAGGTAAAATGCAATAGAATGTAAATGTATTTTTGGATTTTTGGGAGATTAAAATGGAATGGATGGAAATCAAGTACTGAATCAATTGATAAAACCTCTTGAAAATGGGTTATTGGCAATCATAATTCTCTTAAGATGCGAGAGTTTTAGAAATTCATTAAGTTTTCTTGATAACAACCTCAATAACTCATTGAGTCCAATGCTTACATTAATGAACTCATTAATGAAAACATTGTTAAGCTTCCCTAATGCGTAATTAAGAATGATTAATGCAAATGGTTCAATGCAACAGAAAATCAACTCATCATCAAAACATGACCATGCAAGATAAAGAGAATCAATAAGCTACAAAGAACATATATGTAACTACATATATGAAGTATGAAATCCAACATTAACCAATCCAACTACAAATGTGAATCATCAACTAGTGATTACATATCAATCAAAGTCTTTCACTAAGAATTTATAAATCCTAGACCTAGGAATTCATAAATACATAGCTAAAACTAGATGAAACTAAAACTCCCCTTTTAATCTCTTAGAACTCATGCCAATCATCCATCTTCAAGAGCTGGAGGAAGCCTAGTGAAAATCACCTTGACTGTCTTTGTTTACACCTTAGGGCCAATTTCAAAATTTATTTAAGGATTGTACTATAGGCACAACCTCGGGTCGTTTCACTTATGGAGCCGAAATTCAGATCCTAGATTAACTAAATGCCATGGTTATGCAAATTAAGCTGGAAAAGGTTGAGGGTTTTCATTGACACTTGTAATTAAGGTAAAATGCAATAGAATGTAAATGTATTTTTGGATTTTTGGGAGATTAAAATGGAATGGATGGAAATCAAGTACTGAATCAATTGATAAAACCTCTTGAAAATGGGTTATTGGCAATCATAATTCTCTTAAGATGCGAGAGTTTTAGAAATTCATTAAGTTTTCTTGATAACAACCTCAATAACTCATTGAGTCCAATGCTTACATAATGAACTCATTAATGAAAACATTGTTAAGCTTCCCTAATGTGTAATTAAGAATGATTAATGCAAATGGTTCAATGCAACAGAAAATCAACTCATCATCAAAACATGACCATGCAAGATAAAGAGAATCAATAAGCTACAAAGAACATATATGTAACTACATATATGAAGTATGAAATCCAACATTAACCAATCCAACTACAAATGTGAATCATCAACTAGTGATTACATATCAATCAAAGTCTTTCACTAAGAATTTATAAATCCTAGACCTAGGAATTCATAAATACATAGCTAAAACTAGATGAAACTGAAACTCCCCTTTTAATCTCTTAGAACTCATGCCAATCATCCATCTTCAAGAGCTGGAGGAAGCCTAGTGAAAATCACCTTGACTGTCTTTGTTTACACCTTAGGGCCAATTTCAAAATTTATTTAAGGATTGTACTATAGGCACAACCTCGGGTCGTTTCACTTATGGAGCCGAAATTCAGATCCTAGATTAACTAAATGCCATGGTTATGCAAATTAAGCTGGAAAAGGTTGAGGGTTTTCATTGACACTTGTAATTAAGGTAAAATGCAATAGAATGTAAATGTATTTTTGGATTTTTGGGAGATTAAAATGGAATGGATGGAAATCAAGTACTGAATCAATTGATAAACCTCTTGAAAATGGGTTATTGGCAATCATAATTCTCTTAAGATGCGAGAGTTTTAGAAATTCATTAAGTTTTCTTGATAACAATCTCAATAACTCATTGAGTCCAATGCTTACATTAATGAACTCATTAATGAAAACATTGTTAAGCTTCCCTAATGTGTAATTAAGAATGATTAATGCAAATGGTTCAATGCAACAGAAAATCAACTCATCATCAAAACATGACCATGCAAGATAAAGAGAATCAATAAGCTACAAAGAACATATATGTAACTACATATATGAAGTATGAAATCCAACATTAACCAATCCAACTACAAATGTGAATCATCAACTAGTGATTACATATCAATCAAAGTCTTTCACTAAGAATTTATAAATCCTAGACCTAGGAATTCATAAATACATAGCTAAAACTAGATGAAACTGAAACTCCCCTTTTAATCTCTTAGAACTCATGCCAATCATCCATCTTCAAGAGCTGGAGGAAGCCTAGTGAAAATCACCTTGACTGTCTTTGTTTACACCTTAGGGCCAATTTCAAAATTTATTTAAGGATTGTACTATAGGCACAACCTCGGGTCGTTTCACTTATGGAGCCGAAATTGAGATCCTAGATTAACTAAATGCCATGGTTATGCAAATTAAGCTGGAAAAGGTTGAGGGTTTTCATTGACACTTGTAATTAAGGTAAAATGCAATAGAATGTAAATGTATTTTTGGATTTTTGGGAGATTAAAATGGAATGGATGGAAATCAAGTACTGAATCAATTGATAAAACCTCTTGAAAATGGGTTATTGGCAATCATAATTCTCTTAAGATGCGAGAGTTTTAGAAATTCATTAAGTTTTCTTGATAACAACCTCAATAACTCATTGAGTCCAATGCTTACATTAATGAACTCATTAATGAAAACATTGTTAAGCTTCCCTAATGTGTAATTAAGAATGATTAATGCAAATGGTTCAATGCAACAGAAAATCAACTCATCATCAAAACATGACCATGCAAGATAAAGAGAATCAATAAGCTACAAAGAACATATATGTAACTACATATATGAAGTATGAAATCCAACATTAACCAATCCAACTACAAATGTGAATCATCAACTAGTGATTACATATCAATCAAAGTCTTTCACTAAGAATTTATAAATCCTAGACCTAGGAATTCATAAATACATAGCTAAAACTAGATGAAACTGAAACTCCCCTTTTAATCTCTTAGAACTCATGCCAATCATCCATCTTCAAGAGCTGGAGGAAGCCTAGTGAAAATCACCTTGACTGTCTTTGTTTACACCTTAGGGCCAATTTCAAAATTTATTTAAGGATTGTACTATAGGCACAACCTCGGGTCGTTTCACTTATGGAGCCGAAATTGAGATCCTAGATTAACTAAATGCCATGGTTATGCAAATTAAGCTGGAAAAGGTTGAGGGTTTTCATTGACACTTGTAATTAAGGTAAAATGCAATAGAATGTAAATGTATTTTTGGATTTTTGGGAGATTAAAATGGAATGGATGGAAATCAAGTACTGAATCAATTGATAAAACCTCTTGAAAATGGGTTCTTGGCAATCATAATTCTCTTAAGATGTGAGAGTTTTAGAAATTCATTAGGTTTTCTTGATAACAACCTCAATAACTCATTGAGTCCAATGCTTACATTAATGAACTCATTAATGAAAACATTGTTAAGCTTCCCTAATGTGTAATTAAGAATGATTAATGCAAATGGTTCAATGCAACAGAAAATCAACTCATCATCAAAACATGACTATGCAAGATGAAGAGAATCAAGAAAGCTACAAAGAACATATATGTAACTACATATATTGAAGCATGAAATCCAACATTAACCAATCCAACTACAAATATGAATCATCAACTAATGATTACATATCAATCAAAGTCTTTCACTAAGAATTTACAAATCCTAGACCTAGGAATTCATAAATACATAGCTAAGCTAAGATGAAACTGAAACTTCCCTTTTAAGCTCTTAGAACTCATGCCAATCATCCATCTTCAAGAGCTGGAGGAAGCCTAGCCACTCATGGTGTGCAGAAACATCTCCATTGAAATTGACTCAGTGTTGCCCATGGATGAAGATGACAGTGGAAGATGAGGGAAAAGGGTTCTGGTGGGAGAGATGAGAGAAGATGAAGAGAAAAACATGGATGGTGGCTGAATAATCATGTCTGACCTCACTCATACCGAAAATAGGGTTTCTAACCCGAATATGACGTGTCTAGGTCGGTTCATGGAAGTGGGCAAGTCAAATTTTCCCGAAATGGTCGGGTCTGATTTTGCTGATATGAGGGGTTTGCCGCGACCAAGGGTAGGTTCCCCGCAACGAACCATAGCAGAGATTTTCTTTCCTGAAGGCATATGTTCACCACGGCGAAGGCAGAGTGTGCCGCGACGAACCATGGCAGAGGCTCCTCTTTTTGCTCTTTGTGCCTTAAGTCTTCAATCTTGGCTCCAATCTCAAGTGTCCTACACTGAAAAGCAACAATTTAAGGCATCAATTGTCCTAGAAATTAATTGAATACAATTAATAACTAATTATGATGATTTTACCCTCAAAAAGACACAAACTCAATGCAAGGACTCTTGATCTAAAATAAGCTCAATTATAGCCAAAAGAGCCAGAAAATGCAACAAAACCATGAATGATGTAATGAAAAGATAAGAATAATTTGAGCTCAATCACCTAGCCACTCATGGTATGCAGAAACATCTCTATTGAAGTTGATTCAGCGTTGTCCATGGATGAAGGTGACAGTGGAAGGTGAGGGATTAGGGTTCTAGTGGGAGAGATGAGAGAAGATGAAGAGAAAAACGTGGATGGTGGCTGAATATTCGTCTGTGACCTCCTTCATACCGAAAATATGGTTTCTAACCCGAATATGATGTGTCTGGGTCGATTCATGGAAGTGGGCAAGTCAAATTTTCCCGAAATGGTCAGGTCTGAATGTGCTGATACGAGGGGTTCGCCGCGGCGAACCATGGCGGAGAGTTTCATTCTTGAAAGCAGACGTTCGCAACGGCGAAGGCAGAAGTGTGCCGCGGCGAACCATGGCAGAGGCTCCTCTTTTTGCTCTTTGTGCCTTGAGTCTTCAACCTTGGCTCCAATCTCAGGTGTCCTACACTGAAAAGCAACAATTTAAGGCATAAATTGTCCTAGAAATTAATTTAATACAATTAATAACTAATTATGATGATTTTACCCTAAAAAAGACACTAACTCAATGTATGGACTCTTATCCTAAAATAAACTCAATTATAGCCAAAAGAGCCAGAAAATGCAACAAAACCATAGATGATGTAATGAAAAGATAAGAATAATTTGAGCTCAATCAAATTCCCCCACACTTAGACCTTTGTACTCCTGGACAAAGCTAAAAAATAATTCAAAGAGATATCAGCACAAAGAGAAGCACTACCATGCTCAAAGATGAAAGCATAAGATTAGTAAGAAATTCTCACAGGAGTTGACAACAGTAAAACAAGGATATGTTAAGAAAATGAGCACAGTGGACAATTAACTCAAAAGATTGATCAAAAGAGATCTATCTCACGGATAAGTGTTTCACTCTTAACTCACTTGTTTTGGGATTATTTCACTCTAAGTCTACTCAATCCAATTTCTGCCATAGGCTTGTAATAATTCTACCTCTCCACCACAGGAAGCAAACTTTGCAAATCAAGAGGACTTTTAGGGGTTAGAATTTGAATGAAGGCCAAATGAAATGAATGGAATGAGAATGAAAATGGAAATGAGTACAAGCATACAAATTATTAAAACAGAATTATCCTAAATAAACATAAGGAGAGAAGCTACTTATTTTTATTTTTATTATTTTTATTTCTCTATCTATTCTTTTCTTTTCTTTTTCTCTTTTTTTCTTTTTCTTTTTCTCCCTTATTTATTTATTTATTTTAAGCAATTCTCCCCGTTTTTTTTACAGGATGAAAAATAATGACAAAATAATTGCATGCATGTACTCAAGATGAAGGTCCAAAGGGGTTTACAATGGTAAAATGATTGGGTTTGTGTTTGGGAAGTGTGGGTTTGAAAACGAATGCCTCTATCATCTTTACAAAAATTTGATTCACTAAGCTTTGATTAAGAATTAAAACAAGTTCTAGAGAAATATGAAATAAGCAGATTCACTCAATTTAATAACTTTAGGCCCAAAAATCCTTCCAACAAGGCTAAAATCTCAATTAATCAATCTCAAGGGTTAAAAACCACATAGTCCTAATTTCAAAGCATATCATCATTTACTATCTGTCAAAAACATGAGAATAACTAGTCCAAGTTCAAACGTCATTTAAAAGCATGGAAAGTTTTCTAAAAGCACAAGTACAATTTGAACTTTCCATAAATTTCAAAAGGGACAGGAGCGTAAAGAATCTAAGCCAGAAAAATTTCTGAAGATCAGCTGAAATTGCAAAGAATTTATTATTTATTATTATTATTATAAATTTCTTTTTTCGTTTTTAAAATTTTTTTTTTTGGGGGACGCCACGGCAAAGAATGGGGGTCGTCGCAACGAAGGCTCACAGAAAGCCAAGTCTGGAGAAAGGGCCTGCTTCGCCGCGGTGAATCATAAGTTGGCCGCAGTGAAGTATGGCTGAGAGCTATATTAATGCTGACAAAAGGGCTTCACCACGGCGAAATCAGATGTTTGCCGCGGTGAAAGGTGGCAGAGTGCAATATTCATTGCAATTTTCAACTCTTCAGACAACTAAATTCAAAATATTCACAATTCATCCAATTTATCAATTCAAAAACACCTCAAAATCAAATAAATGCATGGAGGCATGAGAATTATTTGCTAGAATCCACCATAGGTCCTGCCCCCACACTTAAACACAACATTGTTCTCAATGTTTAAACCAGTATAGGCAAACCAATCACAAAGTGAACCGGAAGTTGTGAAGTCTAATTGAAATTGAAGCACAACACATCGAATTCACAAAAAGGAGGGAGAAAGTGATAGGTTGCATGCAAAACAAAGAGGAAAAGAAAAATAGAAGTTGGGACCAATGTAAGAGTAACAGCAAAATGTAAAGGACATTAATAGCCAAAAAGTCAAACAACATCCAATGTAACATCCAAACAACAGAGAAACACAACACACAAACAACAGAGGTAGCTGGATACTTTAAAAACTTTAAAGTGCATCAAAAGAGATCAAAAGGTGCTCAAAGTCCATGATTAAGCAGCATACCACAAACAAGCTTTCTCAATCAATCTAATTCAGATAATTCATTACAAGCATCACATTACCAACAAGCACAAAATGAGATAGGATAGAGATTAGAACTTGCAGGGGTCTTATTGAATTCAAACAACAACTATATTACTATCCTACTGGAATGGTTTCTCCCCCACACTCATTCAACATACAATGCATAAAACATAGCAAGATCAATAATTAAGCAAAAGCATGTAAATGAGTAAAGGAAAGAAACGACCAGGGAGTTAAGGAGGCTTTTGATTTTCATGGTAGAGCTTCAGTAGATGGCCATTAACTTTGAATCTGGCCCCAGTCTCCTCATGTAGTAGCTCCACCATACCGAAATTGTGCGCTTTAGTGACTGTGTATGGCCCATCCCATCTGGTGTTGAATTTTCCTTGCTTGAAAGTGAATCGAGCCTTGTACAACAGCAGTCTATCGCCTTCCTTGAATTCCTTTCTCAAGATACCCTGATCATGCACAAATTTGGTCTTTTCCTTGTAGAGTCTGGAGTTCTCATAAGCTTCAAGTCTAATCTCCTCCAACTCTTGCAATCACAGCTTCCTTTCCATACCAGAGGACTCTATATTCATGTTGCACTGCTTGATGCCCAATATGCTTTGTGTTCCAGCTCCACTGGCAAATGACATGGCTTTCCATAAACTAGACTGTAGGGAGACATGCCAATGGGCAATTTGTATACAGTCCGGTAAGCCCATAATGCTTCTTCTAAACGTGAGCTCCAATCCTTCTTGGATGGCTTAACCATTTTCTCCAGAATATGCTTCACTTCCCTATTAGATATTTCAGCTTGACCATTGGTCTGGGGGTGATAGGCGGTAGAGATTTTATGAGTGACACCAAATTTGGACAACAAGTTGTTGACTATCCTATTACAAAAATGTGTTCCCCGATCACTCACTATAGCCCTAGGGATCCCATACCTACAGAAAATGTATGATTTTAGAAATCTTTGAACAGTTGGGGCATCATCTTTTCTGCAAGGTATAGCTTCAATCCATTTGGATACATAATCTACAGCTAATAAAATATATACAAAACCAAAGGAAGAAGCAAAGGGTCCCATAAAGTCAATTCCCCAAACCTCAAAAATCTCACAAAACAGAAGGGGATGTTGAGGCATCTTGTCACACTTATTTATATAGTACCTTAGCAGTCATTTAGAACCATTCCAAACCACTTTGGATGGTCTTAAACTTAAAAATTTCAATTTGGACGTTAATTTTCAGAAAATTACTATTCACTGTCTAGTTTTTAGATTACAGGTCCAACTTTAAAAAATCATAACTAATTCTAGAAAAATCGTATGGAGGTGTTCCAAAATTCTATGGAAAGCTCTTTCAATGATATTTAAGAAAAAAATATTCAACTGAACTCATCCTCATGGAAAACGTACAGTTTATTGGATTAAGATTACTATCCGTTTGGTAAAATCTGGACTTTCCAGATTCTGCGCCTTAACTTTGAAAATTCATATCTCTCCGTATACACATCCAAATGAGGTGATTTACCACTCATTTTAAATCTTGGGATGTGCACTATAAGTATACCAAATTTCGTAACTTAACTCATTCATATGATAGGTCAAACTGAAGCTTGAAACTAACTGCTCCATGACCTACGTATTATCCCTTAACATCTCTTTACTTTAATTCTTTTTATTTCTTTGGCATACCTAACATGGGCTTACTTTTTCTCATTCATGCTCATACATTCCTATACACACCATAAGCTTTATAATTAAATACATGGCATTCACAACATAAGTCATAACATAGGAGAATTATACATTGAATAATAATATCAATCATTAGCATCAATAACTCTCCACTTCTTCTCCTTGCTTCTCATGCCATTAGTGCCCACCATTGATTGACCTAAATAGTTGATTAGGGAGGGGATGAGATTCGGGGGAATCTCAGTAGCAAACAATACCATATTAATCATGCTAAATGGATGCTCATGCACTACACGCAACTTGTTTATTCTCTTGTTAATTAGTGACATACTAGCATGCTCAAAGCTAACTTCTTGATGCATGGCCATGGAGACATAATCTACTCATCATGAATAGCAATTACAGCAGCTAAAACATGTCACAATAACATTCAATAACATGTACACGGCAACACACAAGCATACAACATCAAGCAATGACAATAGGCAAGTTCACTACCTTGCACCTCAAGCCTTCCTCTTACTTTTCCTTTGACTCCCTTGATTTTCCAACCATCTTAGCTTTTGGTCAACATCATCAAACATCCTCTTGGATGTTCCAAAGGTCCTAAACATAGTCATAATGATCATACAATCTATTAGGACCACTAGATTACATAAAGTTCAAAGCTAGCTCTCTTGAACCTCAACCCTATCTCTTAGTCTTCGGGTTTTCTTTCTAGCTTTTCTAACATAAATCTCATAATTTCCCATCCTTATGATCCATTTCTTGTCAATTAGGACCACTTTAGATGGCTTTAGATTCAAGAATATCAAATCTGGAAATTTTGGTTCGCGGGTATTGTTCATACAGAATCTCCAGAATTTTTGCTCAACTTTCAAAATTCATAATTAAATCTAGAAAAATCCAAATTGAGTTCTTCCAAGTCTCAATGAAAGATACTTAAGTTAAATTTTAAGGAAAAATAGTTTCAGGAACCAATTCTTTGCTGAAAAGCACCGGAATTGTACGGAACTTGACACTCTTCTAAAAGTTCAACACTGTTTCCAGATTTCAATCTCTAACTTTGAAAAATCACCATAAATTGTACACATATCCAAATGGAGTGTTCTACCCACGGATTTAAACCTCACAGAGTGTACTTTAAGCATGAAAAATTTCAGATTCAGATATGAACAGTAAATAATTCGAAATAGGCATCAAATCAGATGCTACAGCCACCATATACCTTGATCTTGAAGCTTGAACTTAGGTGGACTTTCTCTCACTAGAAATAGCTCTTACTCTCTCTAAATGCAAGAGTGGCAGAGTTTTCCCTATAGATCCTTGCTTGGCTAAAAATGAAGGGGAGGGAGTGCCTATTTATAGCCAAAAATTTGGCTTGAATGGACCAAAATGCCTTTGGTGGCTAATAGAAAGGGTAAGGGCAATTTTGGAACTTCAAGTTGACTTTTACATCATCATTGTATCATCCTCTTGCGTCATGCTTATCTCAATCTTCTAGAAGGTGCCAAGTGTCATAAAAGTGGTGGAGGAAAAGGGAGATCAAATCCTAGCCATTGGATCAAACTTGTTTCATAAGCTTCCTCCAAATTTACTTGGCCCACGTTTCTCCGGCTTTCTTTATGGCCTTCCGGAGTTCAGAAAATTCTTCTGTCTACTCCATAAATTCTCTTTAATTCTAGAGAATATCTATGAATTTTCTTAGGCCATAACACTTCCTTGAAACCTTGCATAAAAATTTATTTACTAAAATGCCCTCTCATGGGCATAACCGGCTTTTAATTTATTAAAGCCACTCCACTGCCCTTTTGGTTGCGGGACTAATTTTATAAATTAGTACAACCTTTCAACCATTTAACCTCATTTTTGTATACATTTTTGAGGTCTCTTGCTATTTTAAATAATTACCTCAAATGGTATACTTTTTACCGGTAATAACCTCATAAATTCCACTGAAGCTGCCTCATGGGTATTTTCGTCTTTTCTCTTCACAGAAGAGCCTTAGAATATTATTTTCCATTTTCTAAGATTTTCTTGGAATTCTCTGTGTACTCTTCCCTTTTTACCCCTGTTGGTCATAACTTTCTGGATTTACAGTTTAGTCCCTACTTGGACTTAGCTTCATACAATCCTCTCTTTGAGGATTTCTAACTTAACCTTTGGCCTGTGTCTAGCCTCTTTTCTCTCTCTGGGCCTTCAAGACTTTACTAAAGCCTCTAACTTTGATTACACTTTAGCCCCTTAAAACTTTTACTTTGCAGTTTAGTCCCTGAACTGCTTTGCCTTCCTCTCTCATCTTTGGGACTTCTGCTCAAAACAGGTCTAGTAGCCTATCCTATTCAGGCTACTTTTGATGGTTCTAGGCTCAAAAGTTTGGATGTAACACATCTCATGTCTTTTTCCCAACCCCCCAAATCGCTGACACCTGTCACAAGATCTACAAAATGCAAAAGAATCTTTGAAGAGGGTGGGCCAATAAAATCCAGAATCTAAGACCTTCCTAGATGTCCTCCTTGCACTAAAATGACCACCACAAAACATGGCAAGCTGAAATAATAGGTTCAAAATCCTCCTCCGGCACACACTTCCGTATCACTTGGTCACTGTGTCACACCTTACTTATATAGTACCTTAGCATTCATTTAGACCCATTCCAGACCACTTTGGATGGTCTAAACTTAAAAATTTCAATTTGGACGTTAATTTTCAGAATATTACTGTTCACTGTCCAGTTTTCAGATTACAGGTCCAACTTTGGAAAATCATAACTAATTCTAGAAAAATCGTATGGAGGTGTTCCAAAATTCTACGGAAAGCTCTTTCAATGCTCTTTAAGGGAAAAATACTCAATTGGACTTATTCTTGCCCAATTCGTACAGTTTATTGGATTAAGATTACTATTCATTTGGTAAAATCTGGACTTTCCAGATTCTGCGCCTTAACTTCGAAAATTCATATCTCATTGTATACACATCCAAATGATGTGATTTACCACTCATTTTAAAGCTTGGGATATGCATTATAAGTGTACCAAATTCCGTAGCTTAACTCATTCATATGATAGGTCGAACTGAAGCTTGAAATTAACTGCTTCAGGACCTACGTTTTATCCCTTAATATCTCCTTACTTTAATTCTTTTTATTTCTTTGACATACATAGCATGGGCTTAATCTTTCTCATTCATACTCATATACTTTCATTCATGCCATAAACATCCTAAGCATATACATTGAAGTAATGGCATTCATAACATAATTTACAGCATAGGAGAATTATACATTGAATATTCATATCAATCATTTGCATTAATAATTCTCCACTTCTTCTCCTTGCTTCTCATGCCATTAGTGCCCATCATTGATTGACCTAAATGGTTGGTTAGGGAGGGGTGAGATTCGGGGAATCTCAGTAGCAAACAATACCATATTAATCATGCTAAATGGATGCTCATGCACTACACGCAACTTGTTTATTCTCTTGTTAATTAGTGACATACTAGCATGCTCAAAGCTAACTTCTTGATGCATGGCCATGGAGACATAATCTACTCATCATGAATAGCAATTACAGCAGCTAAAACATGTCACAATAACATTCAATAACATGTACACGGCAACACACAAGCATACAACATCAAGCAATGACAATAGGTAAGTTCACTACCTTGCACCTCAAGCTTTCCTTTACTTTTCCTTTGACTCCCATGACTTTCCAACCATGTAGCTTTTGCCCAACATCATCAAACATCCTCTTAGATGTTCCAAGATCCTAAACATAATCACATGGTCACACAACCCATTAGGACCAAGAGATTACATAAAGTTCAAGACTAGCTTTCTTGAACCTCAACCCTTTCTCTTAGTCTTAGGGTTTTCTTTCTACTTTTCTAATATAAATCTTCATCATTTAGATCCTTATGATCTATTTCCTATCAATTAGGGCCACTTTAGATGGCTTTAGATTCAAGAATATCAAATCTGGAAGTTTTGGTTCGCGGGTACTGTTCACACAGAATCTCCAGATTTTTTGCTCAACTTTGAAAATTCATAATTAAATCTATAAAAATCCAAATTGAGTGCTTCCAAGTCTCACTGAAAGCTAATTAAGTTAAATTTAAAGGAAAAATAGTTTCAGGAACCAATTCTACGCTGAACAGTACCAGAATTGTACGGAATCGACAATCTCCCAAAAGTTCAACACTGTTTCCAGATTTCAAACCCTAACTTTGAAAAATCACCATAAATCGTACACATATCCAAATGAAGTGTTCTACCTATAGATTTAAAGCTCACAGAGTGTACTTTAAGAATGCAAAATTTCAGAATCAGATACGTACAGTAACTAATTCGAAATAGGTATCAAATCAGATGCTACAGCCACCACATACCTTGATCTTGAAGCTTGAACTTTGTTCCTTCTTCTTGGCCTTCACCCCTACGTTTTTCTCTCTAAATTTTGGCAGAGTTTCCCCTCTTAAACTCATGTTGGCTGAAAATATGAAGGGGAAGAGGCTCTATTTATAGCCAAAAAAGTTGGCTTGAATGGACCAAAATGCCCTTGGTGGCTAATAGAAAGGGAAGGGCAAATTTGGAAGTTCAAGTGGACTTTTGCATCATCATTGCATCATCTTATTACATCATGCTTTCCTCAACCTTCTAGAAGATGCCAAGTGTCATGAAAGTGGTGGAGGAGATGGGAGATTAGATCCTAGCCGTTGGATCAAACTTGTTTCATAAGCTTCCTCCGAATTTACTTGGCCCACGTTTCTCCGGCTTTCTTTATGGCCTTTCGGAGCTCAGAAAATTGTTCTGTCTGCTTTATAAATTCTCTTTAATTCTAGAGAATATCTATGAATTTTCTTAGGCCATAACACTTCCTTTAAACCTTGCATAAAAATTCATTTACCAAAATACCCTTTTATCGGGAAAACCGGCTCTTTAATTTCTTAAAGCCACTCTACTGGCCTTTTGGTTGCGGGACTAATTTTATAAATTAGTACAACCTTTCAACCATTTAACCTCATTTTTGTATACATTTTTGAAGTCTCTTGCTATTTTAAATAATTACCTCACATGGTATACTTTTTACCGGTAATAACCTCATAAATTCCGTTGAAGCTGCCTCAGGGGTATTTTCATCTTTCTCTTCATAGAAGAGCCTTAGAATATTATTTTCAATTTTCTAGGATTTTCTTGGAATTCTCTGCGTACTCTTCCATTTTTACCCCTGCTGGTCATAACCTTCTGAATTTACAGTTTAGTCCCTACTTGGACTTAGCTTCATACAATCCTCTCTTTGAGGTTTCTAACTTAACCTTTGGCCTGTGTCTAGCCTCTTTTCTCTTTTTGGGCCTTCGAGACTTTATTGGAGCCTCTAACCTTAATTATACCCGAGCCCCTAAAAACTTTTACTTTGCAGTGTAGTCCCTGAAACTGCTTTGACTTTCTTTCTCATCTTTGGGACTTCTGCTCACAGGGGTCTGGTAACCTATTTAATTTAGGCTATTTCTGGAACTTCTAGGCCTAAAAGTCTGGATGTTACAATTCTCCCCCTCTCAAAAAAATTTCGTCCTCGAAATTTCGGGTCAAACCTCTATTCTTACCCTTAATGAGAGGTTACCTGAGGGGAGTATCCCTACTTATACTTAACTCTGACCTTTGCAACTTTTCATTATACCTCATTTCTGAGTTTCCACCTGGGCTTCATACTTACATAACTCGTCGTTCTAAACTTTTATGTCATTCAGATGAGCATGGCCCTTGCTTTTAAGCATTTGGTCACCACTACTCACATTCTTCTAATACTTTAGGCTCATTCTTTCACAATAATACCATGATAGTGTGCCTGTCTTCATGGTATTTTATAATACCATGGCATTTCGGGTTCTCTTAATACAGCCTTTATCCATTCTTTGCTGTATACCCTGCTATTCCTCTTTACTTTAAGGGCATATCTCCTTTCTTTCCTTCGTTGACTAGAACAGAATTGAGCCTAGTCTAATCGACAATAGACATGTCTGGAACAAGTCAAGGGTACTCTCTCTATATTAGTCCACCGCTGAAGGAGATTTCAATATTTTAAACTCATCTCTAGTCATCGTCTTCCCAAAGAGGTACTGTACTCTTACCCTTATGGCTCAGCTACTTTCTCTTAGGCTTGGTCTACTATGACCTCGAGAGCTACTGCGCTCTACCGTAAGCCTCTTTAGGATCCACTATGACCCTGGAATACTATCATCCATCTGAGCCATCTTAGGATCTCTAGGAGACTCTGGACCATAGAGTTGAGTAATAAAATAAGTCACCTCCACTCAGCTAGTAACTTGACTGATTATTCCCTAAGACTGCTCACAGATATCAGTATTGTCTTCTTAGGCATTGCTCAATCCTTTCTGTCAACTCCTGAAATTCTTAGCCTTTCCCTATTTCTTTAGCCCTTCGTTTTAGCTTCCTTAAGTCACTTTCCTTTCTTTGTGCCTTTCGAAGGCACTGGCTCATCTCTAGAGCCCATTAACTTGCTATTATATCAATGCCAACCTGCCTTGTCTTAGGACTCTATAGTCCTTGCTGTCTCTTAATAGTTTGGACAGCATCAGGAGAGGACTTATATCATCACATTCTCATTATCCTTCAGTATTCCGTAGTACCCTACTAAGCTCGAGGAGCATCTGTTTGCATATCACACTTCTGTTGTCTTAACTAGTTTCACTCTCTCTCTGGGGTAAGGTCCTCCTGTGCCTTATCTCGGCTACTTCTGCTTTTCCTGTGGGAGGACAGATTGCTTTAACTAGAGCATCGTCAACTCAACCACTTGCTTTCTGTTTCATTCCTTCAGAGGATAGCTTACTCTTACTAGAGCAGCGTCACTCTGATCCAGAGAACCACTTCCCAATCTTAGAGAGGTACTTCATGGTCAAGACTTTCCTCATGCAATCTCGGCCAGGGTACATTTCTCGAATACCATATCCCTATCAAAGGGAGCCTCTCTACTAGATTACTCAATCTTATAAGCAGTGGCATCTATCTATAGGAATCTCATTTCTTAGATTCCTTAATGGCCTAATTGCCATGGTTGCACACTCTTGGATACCTTAGAGACATAAAAGAATATCATTTTAGTCCTTAACATTATCATATATCTAAGCATCATCGAGCTCTAGGTATCACAAGGAACTTACTTATCTCTCTTTGTCTATTAGTTCCCAATGCAACCATCCACTATCATGTTCTTATTCATTTCCTTTCATCTCCATCCTCAAGAGGGATCTTACCTCACTTTACTCTTTCTAACTTTCTTTACCTCTTGACCAATTATTCTTATTGTCAGGTATTGATCACCATACCCTCATCCATCACAACGAACATTTAATCACCTTGCTGTGTGGTATCTAGGTAGGTACCTAGGTCATCATTGACCTTTCATTTATTATCATCTAATCTCTGTCCCTCTTGGTTCATATCCCTTAGGGATTTCTAACTCTATTCAGGGATTTGAACAAGCCTTAAACATCTCATTTGTTACCATGCCTCTATCGAGGTCATATCGATTACTTAAGGTACAGGTTGATATTCAGTTCCCTTACTAGGGCATTGACTTATACCTCTGACTGGCTTATTGTATCCTTAACCATTTGTTTCTATGGTCAAATGCTAATCATAAAGTGACCATACTACACAGTAGGCATTAATCATTAAAACATCTCTGCTGTGTGACCTTCCAGTCAGGCACCTTTAACTAATTACCCGAGGCTTAGGTTGTCACCCTGCTTCCCTATTAGGGTCTAGACTCCAATTCTTATTGGCTTACCATATTCTTAGCCATTACCCTCAGGAGGCGTCTTACAACTTTGACTCATTCCCTGGTCAAGCTCTCTTAGCCCAACCATTCCTGTCCTGAGGGGGAGTCTCATAGCAGTGACTACCTATCTCTCAGGTTACTCTTTGTCATTCCTTACTTCTCTTCTATATCTATTTCCCTTAAAGAAAACACCTCAATATCGTAACCTCAATTGGACCAATCCTAGTCACCGGTTACTTTTCTAATTAGGTTTTCTCTCACACCGGGCTTTGCTTGAACCAATACTCTGCTTATACCTTAGTCAGGACCTCTACAAGAACTTCCCAACACTTACTTATCATTGGGTTACTTTCGCCTAAGCACGCTTACCTGAATAGTGCTGATAGGTGCGAACCCTAGTACCTTGCTGTCTTAGGCCCTTCTTATTCTACCTTTAGTCATATCTGTTCAGCTTACATTCTTGTCTCTCTCCTTATCTTAAGGATTTACCTGTCAATACTCAGTCTGTCTCTGTGTCACATGGGTTCTTCCTGTATTTAGAGCTAGCCTGAGTGTCTCTTTTTCAGGTCTTATGGCTCTAACTCCTCTAACTTTGGCTTTCCTCTATTAATCGGGGAAAATTGAATCCAGCTTAATTAATGATAAGGTTATCTGGAAGGAAATCATGGGTACTCTCTCAGTACTGGTTTACAACTGAAGGAGGTTTCCACATCCTCAACTTGTCCCTGGTCTTCATCTTCCCAAATAGGTACCAATCTCTGGGAGACTTAGACCATAGGACTAAGTGAAGTCATCTCCACTCAGTTGGTCACCATACTAATAATTCCCCAAAACTGTTCCAAGAACCAATACCATTTTCTTAAGCCTCCTGTCAATTCCCTAGGCTACCTACTCGTCTCTTTAGGTGCCTAAGCCAATCTGTCTTAGGAGTTCTCTTACTCCTCCAGCTGCTCTTACTGTCTCTTACTACTTTAGAACGGTACAGAGAGAGGACTTATGCAACTTCTCTTTTCTCTACTTTACTTTTAGTACGAGCATACTCTAACATGCATAATGTCTGACATTTTAATGCAAGGAGTGTAAGCTCTTACTGGTTGCTATGTCCGTAGCATGCCGACTGGACATCTTATCCCTACAAGAGGGAGCCTCTTTCTCTGTTCGCAGCTGCTTCTGGAAGTTATAGGGAGAGGACTTTTGAGATTCTTTTTCTTTCTATTTGCCCTTCTCTACTAAGGCTAAGGACATTGAACCCTAGCTTTATTCTTGGCTAGTCGTGCTTCCATTAGGTAAGGTCAACTCCACTTGCCTTGCCTCGGCTGCTTCCCTTTCCCTGATCGGATAGGGCATTTTGCTCCATCTAGAGCAGTGTCAATTCTGACTTGGAGGACCAATTCCTATTTTCTCTAGGAAGATTCCTGGCCAAGAACTTATCCCTTGGAAAGGGTGCCTCTCAACCTAACCCCACGTGACTGAGTATCTCTTAACATCATCGGGAACATGCCAATCTCATAATGCTAGTTCCCCGCATGGCTATCTGTCTCATTCTCATCTCTTTCTCTTCTTTTTAATCCCTAAGAATTCCACTAGGATTATCTACCTTGACTTCACTATCTCCATGTTCCTATTTATCTATTCAGGAACTTGAGATAGCTACTCTATCATAGTGCCCCATCTCTAACGAGGCTTTAAGAGCTTGCCCAGCTTAGGTGGCCACTACCCTCTTAGCGGTGTACAGACTCAACCCCTAACTATCTTGTTCAACTCATCATTACTCTTCCTCTTGAGGGGGAATCTGATAGCTTTTAAATAGTGGCTACAACCCTCTCTCTGAGCTCTATCAGTCTTACTCTCAGGGACCTCATAGTCCATCAAGTCGTGCCAAGATACCACCTCAGCATCTGAGAGTCACTATCTCTATTCGTCATGACCAGAATTCTTATTCGCCACCACTTTCTTGGTTCATCATGACAAAACATACCTTCTCTTACTTCTGCTAGTTTTACTTAGCTTTGTTTATCGTAACCTTAACTGCTGCCTGAAGGACTTCCATGTCCTAGCCTCACTGTAATCCCCAACTAAGTCAACTACTTCCTTTCAAGCAATGAAGGAAGGGTCTGGCTCACAACTCTAGGCCATTAGCACTTTTGCTTTCCCTTATCCTCAGGGATTACCGGCGGCAGAAAGTGATCTTTAGCTCTTTTGACCTTTTTATATCTATTTAGGAATCAAAGATAACTACTTTGATCGTGCTGCCTTAACCTTGTATCAAGGCTACAGTAATTGTATCTAACTTAGGTTGCCACTTGACCCTTTCTCTTCTAGGGTTTAGACTCATACCTCTATCTGACTTATGAGCCATTATCCCTTTCTCTTTAGAGGGAAGTCTCTTTATCTTTACACAGTGGCTACCTTCCTCTGCGCATAACTTCTTATCATTATTTTATCTGTACCTTTCTAACAGAGGATCCCAACTTCATTTAAAGATCCTTATTACTTATTTTCCCTAGAGCATTCACCTCCAATCCATAACCTTAGTTGGACCTTAGCTAGTATTCCACTACTAGCTCTAACCTGAACTGGGCTTTTCTAAATTCTTGCAGATAGTTCTCTTCTTCCTATGCCAGAACCTCTGCTCTGATACCAAAAATGTCACACCTTACTTATATAGTACCTTAGCATTCATTTAGACCCATTCCAGACCACTTTGGATGGTCTTAAACTTAAAAATTTCAATTTGGACGTTAATTTTCGGAAAATTACTGTTCACTGTCCAGTTTTCAGATTACAGGTCCAACTTTGGAAAATCATAACTAATTCTAGAAAAATCGTATGGAGGTGTTCCAAAATTCTACGGAAAGCTCTTTCAATGCTCTTTAAGGGAAAATACTAATTGGACTTATTCTTGCCCAATTGTACAGTTTATTGGATTAAGATTACTATTCATTTGGTAAAATCTGGACTTTCCAGATTCTGCGCCTTAACTTCGAAAATTCATATCTCATTGTATACACATCCAAATGATGTGATTTACCACTCATTTTAAAGCTTGGGATATGCATTATAAGTGTACCAAATTCCGTAGCTTAACTCATTCATATGATAGGTTCAAACTGAAGCTTGAAATTAACTGCTTCAGGACCTACGTTTTATCCCTTAATATCTCCTTACTTTAATTCTTTTTATTTCTTTGACATACATAGCATGGGCTTAATCTTTCTCATTCATACTCATATACTTTCATTCATGCCATAAACATCCTAAGCATATACATTGAAGTAATGGCATTCATAACATAATTTACAGCATAGGAGAATTATACATTGAATATCATATCAATCATTTGCATTAATAATTCTCCACTTCTTCTCTTGCTTCTCATGCCATTAGTGCCCATCATTGATTGACCTAAATGGTTGGTTAGGGAGGGGGTGAGATTCGGGGGAATCTCAGTAGCAAACAATACCATATTAATCATGCTAAATGGATGCTCATGCACTACACGCAACTTGTTTATTCTCTTGTTAATTAGTGACATACTAGCATGCTCAAAGCTAACTTCTTGATGCATGGCCATGGAGACATAATCTACTCATCATGAATAGCAATTACAGCAGCTAAAACATGTCACAATAACATTCAATAACATGTACACAGCAACACACAAGCATACAACATCAAGCAATGACAATAGGTAAGTTCACTACCTTGCACCTCAAGCTTTCCTTTACTTTTCCTTTGACTCCCTTGACTTTCCAACCATGGTAGCTTTGCCCAACATCATCAAACATCCTCTTGATGTTCCAAGGTCCTAAACATAATCACATTGATCACACAACCATTAGGACCAAGAGATTACATAAAGTTCAAGACTAGCTTTCTTGAACCTCAACCCTTTCTCTTAGTCTTAGGGTTTTCTTTCTACTTTTCTAACATAAATCTTATCATTTCCATCCTTATGATCCATTTCCTATCAATTAGGACCACTTTAGATGGCTTTAGATTCAAGAATATCAAATCTGGAAATTTTGGTTCGCGGGTACTGTTCACGCAGAATCTCCAGAATTTTTGCTCAACTTTGAAAATTCATAATTAAATCTAGAAAAATCCAAATTGAGTGCTTCCAAGTCTCACTGAAAGCTAATTAAGTTAAATTTAAAGGAAATAGTTTCAGGAACCAATTCTACTCCGAACAGTACCATAATTGTACGGAACTCGACAATCTCCCAAAAGTTCAACACTGTTTCCAGATTTCAAACCCTAACTTTGAAAAATCACCATAAATCGTACACATATCCAAATGAAGTGTTCTACCCATGGATTTAAAGCTCACAGAGTGTACTTTAAGCATACAAAATTTCAGAATCAGATACGCACAGTAACTAATTCGAAATAGGTATCAAATCAGATGCTACAGCCACCACATACCTTGATCTTGAAGCTTGAACTTTGTTCCTCCTTCTTGGCCTTCACCCCTACGTTTTTCTCTCTAAATTTGGCAGAGTTTCCCCTCTTAAACTCATGTTGTCTGAAAAAAATATGAAGGGGAAGAGGCTCTATTTATAGCCAAAAAAGTTGGCTTGAATGGACCAAAATGCCCTTGGTGGCTAATAGAAAGGGTAAGGGCAAATTTGGAAGTTCAAGTGGACTTTTGCATCATCATTGCATCATCTTATTACATCATGCTTACCTCAACCTTCTAGAAGATGCCAAGTGTCATGAAAGTGGTGGAGGAGATGGGAGATTAGATCCTAGCCGTTGGATCAAACTTGTTTCATAAGCTTCCTCCGAATTTACTTGGCCCACGTTTCTCCGGCTTTCTTTATGGCCTTTCGGAGCTCAGAAAATTGTTCTGTCTGCTTTATAAATTCCCTTAATTCTAGAGAATATCTATGAATTTTCTTAGGCCATAACACTTCCTTTAAACCTTGCATAAAATTCATTTACCAAAATGCCCTTTTATCGGCAAAACCGGCTCTTTAATTTCTTAAAGCCACTCTACTGGCCTTTTGGTTGCGGGACTAATTTTATAAATTAGTACAACCTTTCAACCATTTAACCTCATTTTTGTATACATTTTTGAGGTCTCTTGCTATTTTAAATAATTACCTCACATGGTATACTTTTTACCGGTAATAACCTCATAAATTCCGTTGAAGCTGCCTCAGGGGTATTTTCATCTTTTCTCTTCATAGAAGAGCCTTAGAATATTATTTCCAATTTTCTAGGATTTTCTTGGAATTCTCTGCGTACTCTTCCATTTTTACCCCTGTTGGTCATAACCTTTTGAATTTACAGTTTAGTCCCTTCTTGGACTTAGCTTCATATAATCCTCTCTTTGAGGCTTCTAGCTTAACCTTTGGCCTGTATCTAGTCTCTTTTCTCTTTTTGGGCCTTCGAGACTTTATTGGAGCCTCTAACCTTAATTATACCCGAGCCCCTAAAAACTTTTACTTTGCAGTGTAGTCCCTGAAACTGCTTTGACTTCCTTTCTCATCTTTGGGACTTCTGCTCACAGGGGTCTGGTAACCTATTTAATTTTGGCTATTTCTGAAACTTCTAGGCTTAAAAGTCTGGATGTTACACCACTGCACATCCTCCACAGATGAAGGCCACCCAATGAATACTTTGACTCGCTACGGAGCTTTTATGCCTGAAATCTAGACATAAAGGGAGGAGTGAGTCCAGACATGAGATAATTGACAATATTAGCATACAAGGCTCTATATAACCATAGAACATAAAGCTGAATCAGTAAAAGAGTCACAAGTCAAGTCAAAGAATCTACTCCCCTTGTGTCCTCCGGTAGCCTACTCAGGTGATCGGCTACTTGATTCACTGTCTCAGGTCTATCCTTAATCTCAATGTCGAACTCTTGAAGCAGTAAAGCCCATCTGATCAATCTTGGTTTAGATTGTGGCTTTTAAGTAGATAGTGGATGTAACACCTTATGTTTATATACCAAATAACTTATCTTGCGGAAGCATTTGGAATCACTTTTGAAGGCTACAAATGATGAAAAATCAAGTTTGAAAAATTTTCATTTACGGGTTACTATTCATTGTCACCTTAAAATGTGACAAACTTTGAAAATTCATAACTAATTGTAGAAAAATTGAAATTGAGTGATTCCAAATTCTACGAAAAGCTCTTTGGATAAAATTTTGAGGAAAATAGTTTTTGGACTGATTTCCTTGGAATTCAAGCCCAATTTTCTTTGAAAAAGTTACTGTTCATTTGGTCATTTTCGGATTTTACTTGATTTTTGACTAACTTTGGAAAGGCAAAACTTTCTGCTCGGTTATCAGAATCAGGCGAACTACCCCTCCTTTTAAAGAGAAAAATAAGATCTCTTTGCTCGCCAATTTCAAAACCTAACTCACTCGTTTACTCAAATGGTCAATGGTCAAACTTTGATCCCTTTTAGTTGACTTTTTACCCCTTTTTGAAAGGGTAACTTAATTGACCACTCAACATCATAGCATACTCTGCTTAGCTATATTAGCTATTTCTAATCATGCTTAGACCATTCTACTTATGCTTGTATACCTCTAACCTTAATCATACTATTGGAAACATAAAGCATCTTCATATTACATTCCTCCCAAAATAGAAGGGTTCAAAAGCCATATAAATTTACTATGGCTTACTACCTCTTTAAGTAAGAGCCAACTCCTTTCCTTTGCTTGGATGTTGAAGGCCCTACGGTTTGTTTAAATATTGGGGTAAGATTCTTGGGGAATCTTAGTAGCAATTGCATACATTATCAAGGTTACACAGTACATTGTATCAAGCTACATGCATGCATTTTAAACTTTATGTTCATGCTATAGCTGGACATATCATCATAAACATTCATAGCACTCAACATAGTATAAGCCAAGGCATAATTTGCATGGAGGCAACATCGTATAACAATAACCTTCTCATCTACCTCATGCATAACAGATTAGCAAAACATATAGCCATAATCATCAAAGTAAGGTAACACTCTAATATAATGAATTGCAAAAGCTACCTGGAATGCTTTCCTTCCTTTTGAACTCTTTCCTCTTGACTAGATCTTTGCCCCTTTGTTTGTATACCTATTAGGCAATCAATGACACAAACATGAGTATCATTGCAACTTCACAACTTAACATAACCCTTTAAACCCTTTTTTCTTGATTTTTAGGGTTTATTTCTAGCTTTGATTCTTGAATTTTCTTGGGCCTTTCCTACATATTTTTCATGTAGAATCCATTTATCATATTAGTTTTATGAAAATCCAATCCCTTCCTGTTGACTTAGCTTGGCTGAACCATATATATATTTGTAGGGAAAAGGATTTTCAACCAAACTAACATGTACCACTTAATCTTTAACCTTGCTTAATCTTCATCTAAATCATTCCCTATCATTTTGATAAAATTTGGGCAGCACTTCCCCTTAGGAAAATGACTTTCTACCATCATTAAAATAGCCTAAAACTAACATACCATCATTATAACTTGAAATGGAAGAGTTTTAGAAGCTTACCCTTGCTTCCAGATACTTTCTCTCACCAGAATTCTCCTCTTTCTCTCTCTACACAAAATTGCAAGAGGTTTCCTACTTGAAAGGTCTTGCATGAAATGAACATGTGAGGGGGTATTTATAGGCTTCATATTTCACTAATTCCACATATGCCCTTCTTGCATAAGACTTAATCTTAGCCCTCCAATTTTTACCTCTTTCCACATGTACAAATCTTAGGCTAGGTAGCTTAATATGTTGACACCTGGATGATGAGTCATTAGGGCTTATGTCATCTCTTCTTATCCATTAAGATTAATTAGCTCTAATCAAGGTTTACTCTCTTAATCCCTTGATTAACTTGGCTAATCAACCTTCTAGAAACTTTTGACTTTTCAAAAGTAGATGGTTGAATCCTAGCCATCCAATGAACCATGTTTGCCACATGTCATAATCCTACGGAAGATGACTTAACCCTAATCGTCTTACTTAAACCTAATTAGGTTTTAAACCCATCTTGATTTATTATTTTCTTTTTCTTTTTCTTTTTAAATTTTTTCTTTTCTTGGCCAATTTAGGCGTGACATGTGTCCTTGTCCATCTGTAGGAAATTTTATCACCCTTGTTGTCCAACAGTCCACTGAGTCTTAATATAGTACTGGTTTATTTTTATTTGATAGCTGAAAAATTCTAGTATCTCAATTCTTATATCACTCACCATTAATTATGTCTCAGTAAGGGGTATTTCCTGATTAATTTCATAATTTTTCTCCCTCTATAACTCCTTAAATTGTCATTTCTATAAAACATAAAATCTACCAATATTAATTTAGCTTTAAATTCAATTAAAGCTAACCTCCTCATCATTTAGGGTTGGAAATAAGTTTATAAATTTCCATAATTCCTAAATGAATTTCCTTTAATTTTTCATAATTTTCTAAGATCTCTAAGTATTTTTAAAAATTAATATTGGCTAATTTTCCTTAATTTAGCCAGAATATTAATAATTAAAATAATTTTGAATAAATTATTTTCAACCTGTATTTACTTTCTAGACCTCAAATACCATTCTAACAGCATTAATTCTATTTTCCATGATTTACTGGAAATTTTTAGGATTTCCGGACACTAATTACGATAATGCCCTTTGTAGACCAATCATTTTAAAAAGACAATTTGGTCCTTTTTCAGTTCTCACTTCAATTGTTATGCTGTTTATCTATCTTTTATCTCACCTGGCCTTGGTCAGCCCTAAATCTTTCATTAATCATACTAAAGATATCAGGGTATGACATATTTCCCTATTTCTAGGTTAGAAATTTTGGGATGTTACAGTGGACAGCTGCATGATCTGTATATACAACCACTTGAGAATTGATTAAATACTTTCTAAACTTATCTAAAGCAAATACAATGGCAAACATTTCTTTCTCAGTGGTGGTATAGTTGACTTGAGTTGGGTCGAGTGTCTTAGAGGTATAAGCTATGACTCTAGATTGCTTCTGAAATGTCCTGCCTTTAACCCCTCAGAGGACGCATTCGTAAGTGTTATGGTTCAAGCAGATCATAACACACCCGTGGATTTAAAATTTCAACATAACTACTTGGGTTACTATTCACTGTTAAATTTCCAGATTATAGGTCCCAACTTCAAAAATTCATAACTAAATCCATAAAAATCGTATTAAGGTGTTCTAAAATTCTACAGCAAGCTATTTTGATGTTCTTTAAGGGAAAAAATATCCAATTAGACTTATCCTTGCCTAATTCATACAGTCTAATTAATAAATGTTACTGTTTATTTCATAAAATCTGAAACTTCTAGATTCTGTGCCTCAACTTTGAAAATTCGTATCTCCTTGTGTACACATCCAATTGAGGTGATCTACCTCTCATTTTAAATCTTGGGATGTGTATTATGAGTCTGCCAAATCTCGTGACTTGACTCCTTCGTTTGGTAGGTCAAACTAGAGCTACAAACTCATTGCTCTAGGACATACGTTTTATCCCTTAACATCTCTTTACTTTAATTCTTTTTATTTTGTTCACATACATAACATGGGCTTTCTCTTTCCCATTCATGCTCATACATTTCTATACATGCCATCAGAATTTTAATTAAATACGTGGCATCATATGCATCCATAACACGAATTACATAATAAGAGAATTACACAATGACTAATAATATCATTCATTGACATCAATAATTCTCCACTTTCTTCTCCTTCTTCTCCTTGCTTCTCATGCCATTATTGCCCATTGATGATTGACCTATGGTTGGGTGCTAATCTTAGTAGCAAACAATACCATATTAATCCTGCTAGATGGATGCTAATGCACTACACGTAACTTGTTTATTCTCTTGTTAATTAGTGACATATTAGCATGCTCAAAGCTAACTTCTTGATGCATGGCCATAGAGACATAATCTACTCATCATGAATAGCAATTACAGTAGCTAAAACATGTCACAATAACATTCAATAACATGTACACGGCAACACACACCACAACAGCATACAACAATCAAGCATACAATAGGTAAGTTTACTACCTTGCACCCTCAAGCTTTCCTCTTACTTTTCCTTTGACTCCCTTGACTTTCCAACTATGTGGACATTCGGTCAACATCACCAAACATCCTCTTGGATGTTCTAAAGGTCCTAAACATCCATAATGATCATACAATCCATTAGGACCACTAGATTACATAAAGTTTAGAGAAGCTCTCTTGAACCTCAACCCTTTCTCTTAGTCTTAGGGTTTTCTTTCTAGCTTTTCTAAAATAAATCTCATCATTTCCCGTCCTTAAGATCTATTTCTTATCAATTAGAACCACTTTAGATGGCCTTAGATTTAAGAATATCAAATCTGAAAATTATGCTTTGCGGTACGTGTTTACACAGTAATTCCAGAATTTTTGCTCAACTTTGAAAATTCATATTAATTCTAAAAAAATAAAATTAAGTGGTTCCAAGTCTCACTGAAAGCTACTTAAGTTAGATTTACACGAAAATATTTTCAGGAACTAATTCTATGCCGGCGAACAGTATCGGAATTGTAGAGAACTCGAAACTCTTCCAAAGTTCAACACTGTTTCCAAATTTCAAACCCCTAAATTTGAAAAATCACCATAAATCGTACACATATCCAAATGAAGGTTTATAACCCATGGATTTAAAGCTCACAGAGAGTGTACTTTAACCATGTAAAATCTCAGAATCAGATATGAACAGTAACTAATTTGAAATAGGCATCAAATCAGATGCTATACACCACACACCTACCTTGATCTTGAAGCTTGAACTTAGGTAAGACTTTCTCTCTCACTAAAAATAGTTCTTTCTCTCTCTAGATGCAAGAGTGGCAGAGCTTCCCCTATAGATCCTTGCTTGGGCCGAAAATGAAGGGGAGGGAATGCCTATTTATAGTCAAAAATTTGGCTTTGAATGGACCAAAATGCCCTTGGTGGCTAATAGAAAGGGTAAGGGCAATCTTGGAACTTCAAGTTAACTTTACATCATCCTTGCATCATACCCTTGCATCATGCTTACCTCAACCCTCTAGAAGATGCCAAGTGTCATAAAAGTGGTGGAGGAGAAGGGAGATTAGATCCTAGCCGTTGGATCAAACTTGATTCCTCCCGAATTTACTTGGCCCACGTTTCTCTCGGCTTTCTTTATGGCCTTCCGAGTTCAAAAAATTCTTCTGTCTACTCCATAAATTCCCTTTAATTCTAGAGAATATCTATAAATTTCTTAGGCCATAACACTTCCTTTAAGCCTTGCATAAAAATTAATTACTAAAATGCCATTTTATCAGCATAATCGGCTCTTTAATTTATTAAAGCATTCCACTGGCTTTTGGTTGCGGGACTAATTTATAAATTAGTACAAACCTTCAACCATTCAACCTCATTTTTGTATACATTTTTTAGGTCTCTTGCTATTTTAAATAATGACCTCAAATGGTATACTTTTTACCGGTAGTAACCTCATAATTCCATTGAAGCTGCCTCAGGGCTACTTTCGTCTTTTCTCTTCACAGAAGAGCCTTAGAATATTATTTTCCATTTTCTAGGATTTTCTTGGAATTCTTTGTATACTCTTCCATTTTTACCCTGTTGGTCATAACTTTCTGAATTTACGGTTTAGTCCCTACTTGGACTTAGCTTCATACAATCCTCTCTTTGAGGTTTCTAACTTAACCTTTGGCCTGCATCGAGACTCGTTTCTCTCTTTAGGCCTTCGAGACTTTACTGGAGCCTCTAAGTTGATTACACTTTAGCCCCTTAAAACTTTTACTTTGTAGTTTAGTCCCTAAAACTGCTTTGACTTCCTTTCTCATCTTTGGGACTTCTGTTCAAAAGGGGTCTAGTAGCCTATTCAATCTAGGCTATTTTTGGTACTTTTAGGCCTAAAAGTTTGAATGTTACAGCTTCTCCTCCTTCTGGCCAAGCTTAACACCCACTGCATAATTAAAAGCATCACATGAGAGTTCAAAATGTAAATTCTAGTTGGGTGCAGTCAAAATAGAGGTGAAACAAGCACAAATAAACTTGAGAGTATCAAAAGCATGTCCATATTTTTCATCAAAATTAAATTCAACATCCTTTTTAAGAAGAGTAGAAAGGGGCAAAGCAACTTTACTAAAATCTTTAAAAAAGCGCTTATAAAACCCTGCATGCCCAAGAAAAGATCTCAAATCTTTAAGACAGGTGGGGTAAGGCAAGATGAATATAACTTCAATTTTAGCCTTATCAACCTCAATCCCCTTGCTAGAGATGAGCTGACCTAACACTATGCCACTACCTACCACATGAAATGACATTTCTCAAAGTTCAACAAGATTTTTGGCTATGCATCTCTCTAGAGCCTACCTTAGGCTATTCAGGCACTAATCAAAGCTCTCCCCATAAACCGTAAAATCATCCATGAAAACCTCCATATTGTGCTCTAAAAGGTCACTAAAAATCGCGTCATGCACCTTTGAAAGGTAGCTGGAGCGTTACATAACCCAAATGGCATCCTTCGATAAGCGAAGGTACCAAAGGGGCATGTGAAGGTGGTTTTGTCCTGATCCTCGGGGGCTATAGGTACCTGAAAATAACAAAAAAAAACCATCTAAAAAGTAGTAATGTGATTTACCAGCTAGTCTCTCCAATATTTGGTCAATGAAGGGTATAGGAAAGTGATCCTTACGTGTTGCATCATTAAGTCTCCTATAGTCTATGCACACACGCCATGAGTTTTGAACCCTTGTAGGAATTAATTCATCCCTTTCATACTTACTACTGTTACCCCACTCTTCTTTTGGCACAACATGCACCGGACTGACCCACTCACTATCAAAAATTGGATATATTATCCCAGCACTCAACAATTTAGTAATTTCTTTCTTAACTACATCTAATATGAGAGGGTTCAATCGTCTTTGGGGTTGTCTCACTGGTTTTGATTCCTCACTCAATAAAATTCTATGTGTACACACAGCAGGGCTAATTCCTGGTATGTCCGCTAGTGTCCAACCTATTGCCTTTCTATGCTCCCTCAAAACAGACAAGAGTCTCCCTTCCTCACTCTCAGACAGTGAGTTAGCAATTATAACAGGTAGTTGTTCATTAGACTCAAGGAAAGCATATTTCAAAATAGGTGGTAAGGGCTTTAAATCAAGTATAGGTGGTTGCACAATAGAAGGAATCAATTTATGAAGTTCAAGAGAGAACAGATTACTCCCTTTCCTTCAACCAATGATAGTTCCTCAGCCTTGTACTTAACTTCCTCTCCAAGTGTTGAACCAACTTCTAGTTGATCTACAGCAGCTGCCTTAGAGGGATTCTTCTCCATGACATTTTCCTCCATATCTAAAACACAACAGGAAACCTTTCCCTAAGGGATCATCACTGACAATAGAGGAATCACAATCTAACTTGGAGTCAAGGGAGGAAACAGAAAATGTATGTGGGATAGAAAGCATGCAATTAACTACAGTACAATCAAGGCATGTAACATCACCACCACATGAACAAGTAGAAGGTATAGAGTAAATAGATGAAAAGGAGAAATGGATTCATTCTCATCAATAGAATCATCAGTGTAAAGATCAGAATAGAAAGAGTCATTTTGCAATTCAAATTCACAGCAAGCATCCTCAACAGCAATGTCTATCATGTTAACCCCCAAAAGTGAATAGTCCTCATAAGGATGTTTCATTGCTTCATACATGTTAAAAGAAACTTTATTATCACCCACCTCCATAGTTATGGTGCCCTCTTTCATGGTAATCATGGTATTAGTAGTAAGAAAGGTCAACAAAGATGAGTGTAGTGTCATTTACAAGTTCAGAAGACATGTCAAGCACATAAAAATTAGCAGGAAAACCAATCCCTTAACTTGGACTAAAATGTCTTCAATAATGCCCTCAGGATACCTAATAGTCCTATCAGCTAGTTGGAGCACAACAGTAGTAGACTTAAGAGTCTTGACTCCTAGAGAGGTGTTATACGGACTTAGGCATGACATTAATGGCTGCACCTAGATCTAACAGGGCTCCCCCATAGTAACCTTTCCTATAGTGCAAGGGATAGTGAAAGATCCAAGGTCTTACACTTACAGGAATTTGGGGTTTAAAAAATGCAGACACATTAGAGGGTAATTGGACTCTTTCATTAGGTTTAAATCTCCTCTTTTGAGTACATAATTCTTTTAAGACCTTAGCATACTTAGGAATCTTTTTAATCAGGTCAAGCAAGGGTATATTCACTTCTACTTTCCTAAATGTCTCAAGCAACTCATGATCTTACCTATCCTTACCCATTTTAACATTTTTCAAATAAGCATGAGGGAAAGGTAGTTCATTGATGTTTACCTCCTTACCTTCCTTGCTTGAGGCTCTATGATTACTTGGCTCAGATTCCATAGCTTTACCCTTGCCATCATGTTCTTTTGGGGCTTCTTTCAGCTTTAGCCTCATTTCCTTAGAGCTTTCAGAATTCTTGACCTTTGAAGATGCTTGTGGCAGCTCATCACACAAGATTTCCCTCATCTATAACTTCATCCTCCTCTTCTCTAAAATTCACTTGCTTCCCACTCCTTAGAGTAATGGCATTCAATCCCTTAGGATTGATAACAGTGTTGGAGGGAACAGCACCACTACTCCTTGCTTGTTGCTCACTCATGTTGTTGGACAACTGAGTTACTAGGAGTTTGATGTTCTCAGACTTAGTTTCCCACTGTTCCATCCTCTTTTCCAAAGCACTAAATCTAGCATCATTCTTGGATGAGTCTTGTTGAATTAGTGAAGCTAAGGAGTTGAACTGAGTAGCGTTAGCAGCCCTTTCTTCTTCATTAAGGCCATCATATTGTGTAAGAGTTGGTTGGTATCATCCTTGGGTGGGACGGTTAGGGCTTGAGATTGGTTTTGGAACTGGGTTGAAGATGGATGATTAGCATGAGTTCTAAGAGCTTAAAGGGGAGTTTCAGTTTCATCTAGTTTTAGCTATGTATTTAATGAATTTCTAGGTCTAGGATTTGTAAATTCTTAGTGAAAGACTTTGATTGATATGTAATCACGAGTTGATGATTCACATTTGCAGTTGGATTGGTTAATGTTGGATTTCATGCTTCAATATATGTAGTTACATATATGTTCTTTGTAGCTTTATTGATTCTCTTCATCTTGCATGGTCATGTTTTGATGCTGAGTTGAGATTTTCTGTTGCATTGAACCGTTTGCATTAATCATTCTTAATTACACATTAAGGAAGCTTAATAATGTTTTCATTAATGAGTTCATTAATGTAAGCATTGGACTCAATGAGTTATTGAGGTTGTTATCAAGAAAACCTAATGAATTTATAACACTCCCACATCTTAAGAGAACTATGATTGCCAAGAATCCATTTTCAAGAGGTTTTATCAATTGATTTTAGTACTTGATTTCCATCTATTTCATCTTAATCTCCTAAAAATCTAAAAATACATTTACATTCTATTGCATTTTATCTTAATTACAAGTCTCAATGAAAACCCCCAATCTTTTCAGCTCAATTTGCATAACCATGGCATTTAGTTAATCTAGGATCTTAATTTCGGCTCCACAAGTGAAACGACCCAAGGTTGTGCCTATAGTAATCCTTGGATTAATTTTGAATTTGGCCCTAAGGTGTAAGCAAAGACAAGTCAAGGCAATGTTCAAGAAGTAAAAAGGGGATACTTTTTTAGGTCCCTTCTTTTCATGTCCCCCTCAAAACAGAAGTAAAAAGTCATGCAAAATAGAAGTAAAAAGTCTTCATTGTAGTTGTGAAAAATGTAGATATGCCTTTGATACTCTCAAGTCTATGCTTGTTTCACCTCCTATTTTGACTGCACCCAACTGGAATTTACATTTTGAACTCTCATGTGATGCTTCTAATTGTGCAGTGGGTGCTATGCTTGGCCAAAAAGAGGAGAAGCAATCTAGAGTCATAGCTTATGCCTCTAAAACACTTGACCTAGCTCAAGTCAACTATACCACCACTGAGAAAGAAATGTTTTGCCATTGTATTGCTTTAGATAAGTTTAGACAGTATCTAATCAATTCTTGAGTAGTTGTGTATACAAATCATGCAGCTGTCCGCTATCTACTTAAAAAGTCACAATCTAAACCAAGATTGATCAGATGGGCTTTACTGCTTCCAGAGTTCGATATTGAGATTAAGGATAGAGCCGGGGTAGTGAATCAAGTAGCCAACCACCTGAGTAGGCTACCAGAGGATACAAGGGAGTAGACTCTCCTGACTTGACTTATGACTCTTTTACTGATTTAGCTTTATTTCTTTGGTTGCTATAAAGCCTTGGTATGCTAATATTGTCAATTATCTCATGTCTGGACTCACTCCCTCCCTTATGTCAAGATTTCAGGTACAAAGCTTCATATTGAGTCAAAGTACTATATATGGGATGCCCCTCATCTGTGGAGGATATGCAGTGATTAAGTGATACGGAAGTGTGTGCCGGAGGAGGATTTTGAACCTATTATTTTAGCTTGCCATTCCATGGTTTGTGGTGGTTATTTTAGTGCAAGGAGGACATCTAGGAAGGTCTTAGATTCTAGATTTTATTGGCATCCCTCTTCAAAGATTCTTTTACATTTTGTAGATCTTATGACAAGTGTCAGT